>NW_020175670.1:6204867-6214122 GCF_003031525.2 Neophocaena asiaeorientalis asiaeorientalis
TACAAACAACAAAAAAAAAAAAAAAAAAAAAAAAAAAAAAAGAATCAAAAATATTTATCTCATTAATTCACTCATCACTCTCTGAGACTCATTCTATGTGAACAATACTAAATAAGGCAAAGCTTTATATATAACCATCTTTATTACAGTCTTATGTATAAAATATAATATACGGATGATCTGAATATCCAACAAAAGGAAACATAAGCATACTAAAATGAAGTAATTTCTTCTCGAATCTAGCTGATCATCAGACTCCCCTGGAGTCTCTATAAAAATAGAGATTTCTGGGTTTCACTGGACCTACAAAATTAAGCTCTCTTTGAGTGGACACAGGGAAAAAAAATTCCTTAATTTCCTCTGATGATTAGCCAGGTTTTGGAACCACTGGGTTTAATGGGAAGAATAGAAGTAGGGCTAACCTTGTTGCTTATCAGCTCTGAAACCAAAGGCAAGTAAATTTTCAGACTACCCTGAGGCTCAGTTTCCTCATCTGTAAAATACCAATCCCTGGGGTTGGTGAGGAGTAAATAAAATTGGTGTCTGTAAAGTACTTGACAGGTACATTACGTAATTGCTATTATTGTTAAGGTACATTGGCACTATAGAATATTATACAGCTACTAAAATAACCTCTCTGAAAAAAATTCTCATTCTCCTATGTATGTCAGTCAAAGTCCCAGAAGAAAGGACCTGGTACACTGAAACTGCGTATTTTGAGGGGATTTAACAAAGGGATTATTTACAAAAGGTTTAGGGAAACCAATAAGGATTATTGCAGAGTTTTGGGTCTGTCAACAGCTGTTACCAATCCTAGGCCAGAAGGGAAGATCTCAGAAAGCGTAGGTATGAGAGAGACAGCCTCTGATAGGAGATGGAACCTTCCATAAAGGGACACAGCCAACCCACAGCAATCCCTCAAAGAGGAAGGGGAAAATAAATACTCTTATGTGGTATTGGGTTAATCCATACAGAAGAACGCAATAGAACTTATTGATGGAGTCCTTACTGGTCAGCTTCTGGGGACACAAAGCAGAATGGAGAAGGGAGAGAAGTTGATCTGGACTAAAGCAGGATACGAATCATATACACAAGTATTTCAACAGTATAAAAATATCCATAACAATTAGATTTAAGTAAATACATAAACATTTTATTATTTTTTTGGGGGGGAAGTGGGACTATAGATTACTTTTCCTACTCTTTCTAATTGTTTGAATCTTCTAAAGTTTCAACCATAAATAGTAATAGTTAAGATTTATCGAGCACTTATTGTTGTATATAGTATGTGTATTAATACATTTCATCTTTGCCGCAACCCTGTAAGGTAGGTACTATTACTATCTTCATTTTACAGATGAAGAAATTTCAGCTGGAGAGGATAAGTGACTTATCCAAAGTTACAGAGCCACAGGAAGTAAACTATGGAGCCATGATTTAAATATAGACATTCTCCTCTGGGATCCATGCATTTAAAAGCTCTACTATGTTATTTACATTCATAGTAGATAACAAGAAAGACTTTTAGGACTTCCCTGGTGGCACAGTGGTTCAGAATCTGCTTGCCAATGCAGGGGACACGGGTTCGAGCCCTGGTCCTGGAAGATCCCACACGCTGCAGAACAACTAAGCCACAGCTACTGAGCTCGCGTGCCACACTATTGAAGCCTGCACGCCTAGAGCCTGTGCTCCGCAACAAGAGAAGCCACCGCAATGAGAAGCCCACGCACTGCAAGGAAGAGTAGCCCCCGCTCACCGCAACTAAAGAAAGCCCGCGCGCAGCAGTGAAGACCCAATACAGCCAAAAATAAATAAACAAATAAATTCATTAAAAAAAAAACTTACAAAGAAAAAAAATGAATAAGCTTGAATTTGTTTTAAAGAAAAACATTTTTACAGTACATTTTCCTGGTATTCAATTAATATTAAATATATATAATATACATAATATTTGTATAATAAACATAGTAATGTATAAAAATATTTATACCCTTGTTTCCTCCTGGATGAGGCCACCTAGAATAAAGACTACATTTTCCAAATTCCCATGTAACTAGGTGTGGTCATGGCTAAACTCTGGGCAATGAGAAGTAAGCCCAGAAGTTAAGTGTGCAGCATCCAGAAAGTGTCTTTGAAGGGAGAGGGTAAGCACTTCTCTCCTTTATTCTTTCTGTTGGCTGGAATGAGGACATAATGACTGGAAGTTAAGCAGCCATCTTGGATGATGAGGCAAAAAACACATCTTAAGTCTGAGTAAGTAGCAAGATAAGAAGAATTTGTGAAGCCTTTACCAGCCTTGGAATACTCATCTCCAGACTTTTTTTTACAAGAGAAAAATGAACTTCTCTTTTCTGTAAGCCATTGTTTATTTGGATTTTCTGTCAGTCACAGCTGAACCTAATCCTAATTAATACTTTTACTTACCTTCCTTTAATCTTCTTTCTGCATATTGGTTTCCATTCTTCCCTGCCATGTGCCAGACACATCTACTTTTCTCTTCCTCTCCGTCACTTTTCCTGTCCTTATTCCAATAAATGTTTATTGAGCAATGCTATCTACTAGATTCAGAAGAACAAAAATGCAAATGATTCTGGCTCTACCACTTAGGCATTCATGGTCTAATTAGGGGCGACTTGTAAGCAGGTGCAATATGGTGCAAAAAATACCATAAGGAGGTATGTACAAAGGACATGGAGAGAACTTTGAGACTCAACTCATGCGTAAGCTTTCCTGTTTATCCATAAATCTGTATATCTTAAACAAAAATCTTTTATCTTCTTTCTTTGGATCAGCTGTCTTTCTCCTTCTCTAGTATGTTAAATGTTATAGTGGTGACATAACAAGACTGGCATGAGATGGGTATAACTAGGTCCTTGGGCCTGTTTTTTTCCTTTTGGACCCAAAAACCTTAAAAAGGAGGTGGATGTGAAATTGATGTTTGTAGATGTCAAGAGGCCTTAAAATATTGCGGGATGATAGAAAACCTGCAAATGTGAAATGTTAAAATGTGGGTCAATTGGTAGCTTCAGAATCTTCTATTGTTTTTTGTCTGTGACTGCCATGCATATAACATTAGGTACTCAGAGGACTAAAAGATTAAATAGAACACTATCTGTGCTCTCATGGAGTACATGTGCTTAATGGATTACAGTAGAACATAGGGTAAGGACCAAAATAGAATTTAAAAATACTCCTTGTTTCTCCAGGGCAAGATGAACTAGCTGACTCCTGAGCCATGAACTACCTGGTGAGAGAATTGTAAACCAGAGACATCTTGACTCCTGACACTACGATTAAGAAATGTCACAGAGGGCTTCCCTGGTGGCGCAGTGATTGAGAGTCCGCCTGCCGATGCAGGGGACACGGGTTCGTGTCCCGGTCCGGGAAGAACCCACATGCCGCGGAGCGGCTGGGCCTGTGAGCCATGGCCGCTGAGTCTGCGCATCCGGAGCCTCTGCTCCGCAACGGGAGAGGCCACAACAGTGAGAGGCCTGCGTACCACAAAGAAAAAAAAATTCAACCTAAGTTGGATGTACTCTCTTCCTGGAGAGGACCCTAGTGTGGCATTCCTTATGTGCATTTCAGCACAGTGTCCTGGCCAGTGGTCTTGGGCCTCCTATCTCCTATGACCTCACTTCATTATTGAAAACCCTTGTCAAATTTCAGCTCTCCCATACTACGTGAATGTGAAGATTCTCACTTTCCTCAAAAACAGCTGCCAAAGAACAATTGATGAAATTGGAGTCTATTTATATTTCTATTGTAGAAAACAAACCTTTTTTCTCATTAAGAAAGCAATGCATACTTGCATCAATTAGGAGTGTATAATTGCAAACAGCATAACACAAATTTGGTAACTTAATAAAAAAAGAATTTATCAGAACTATATCAGAGTTGTTCATAGAATCAAAGGAAGAACTGCAGACATGGGTATCTGAAAAGATAGCAAGGGCAGCCCCCAGAACCTGGAACTAAATGACCAATTTCAACAAATATTCACTGAACTCCAGCTACACACCTGGCACCACCCTGGGTCCAATACAATCAAACACGATGTTTGTCCTTCAGGAGAGGAAAAGGTGGAGAGTCAAGCAAGGCTTTACCAAAGAAGAAACGCTTGAAGCAGGTCTTAAATTAGAGTCTGCTGGGTGGAACAGGGAGAAAATAGCATGGATAAATGTACAAAGATACCAAAAAATGATGAATGGCATATAGGGGAGGGACAGTAGTTAGGGAGACAGGGAAGGATACTGGAGGACTCTATGTCCAGTCCCCCAAACTGAAGGGGAATTCTGTGGGGTATGGAGGTTGGGGGTCAGGAGAAGGGGGAGGAACTCAGTCTTGATTGTACCTGGACAGTAATGACTGATGGAAATGCCTCTATCTGAAGCTTCAATTACACCCAAATCACATAAGAATGTAAATTTAAAGTCAGAGGAAGTTGGCCTGAGACTACCTGGGTGGTGTAATGCCTCCAAACAGGTCAAAAGACCCAGAAGTCTGATATAAACTTGGTGAACAAGAATCAAAAAAGAATTAAAAAACCTGGACAACAAGAACAAGAATGTTCTGAGTGAACACCAGAGACAGGAGCTTAATGCTCACAGATAGACCATGTGTGAGTGAACCAGCTCCGTTTTAGAGTTAGGGATGTTGCAGACATCATTATGTCATGAAACACTTAGATTTAATCATAGGTGATTAGGAAGAAGAGAGGGGAAATGGAGATGCTCACCATTATTTTGAGTATTTACTAATGCCAGGCATTGTGCTAGGAATTTTGCACACATTATATAATTTAATCTTCAAAATAATCTTATGAGATAGATACTATTATTTATCTCTCTTTTGTAAGGGAGGAAACTAAAAGACAGAATTGCTAAGTAGCTAGCAAGCTATGGAACCAGGGTTTGCTGGCTCTTTCTGACTTACCATGATATGACTTCATTTATTTATTTATTTAAAAAAAAATTTATTTGGTTGTGCTGGTGTTAGTTGCGGCAGGCGGGCCTCCTTAGTTGCAGCACACGAGCTCCTTAGTTGTGGCATGCAAACTCTTAGTTGTAGCATGCAAGTGGGATCTAGTTCCCTGACCAGGGAAGTCCCACCATGATGTGACTTTAATCAGGAAAAGAACATAATCAGTTTGGAAATTTAGAAAGATCTGTCTAGGGGACTTCCCTGGTGGTCCAGTGGGTAAGACTCCACACTCCCAATGCAGGGGGCCCAGATTCCATCCCGCATGCATGCCACAACTAAGAAGTTCACATGCCGCAACTAAAAAAAGATCCCTCATGTCACACCTAAGACCCAGCATAGCCTAAATAAATAAATATATTTTTTAAAAAAAGAAAGATCTCTCTGGTGACAGCGTGAAAGGAATTCAAGAGAGTAAGTGTATGGCAGTGGCAAGGAAGTAAGCAGAGCCAGTATGAATGATGAGTGAAGGCAGGGAGACTAATTAGGAGACTGTTGTGATGTTCTGGAAAAGAGATGTTTAGGATCTAAGCCAGGGTGATTGCAGAAGGGATTGAAAAATAGAGTACAAATTAGAAGAAGGAAAAAAATGGGAATAGAGTTATCAGAACTTGGTGACCTCAATCTTAGCTCTGGGGACATGCCATGGAAGGGGGACTAGCTCTGTGCTCAGTTGTGTGTAAGGAACCAAGTGTTGGGAATCAGAGCCTGTGGCGATTTGGGCCAACTCTTATGAGTGAAAGAGACATCTCATTTTGTTGCCAACCCTCATACATACAGAGTCATACAGGAAATGCACATGGAGGTTGTGGGGAACAGCTATTGAGGTTGTGGGAGGAGAACTAAGGGTGACATGTCCTTGGGCACAGGTCCAGATAAACACTATGCTGAGCCTCCAGTGTCTTCCTGCTTACCCACGGTAGAGGTTACAGAGGTAGTTATGGCAGTGGTAGCAGACCCTTAGCTTCAAGAATGGGTATTTGAGCTTTAGCCCCGCAGGTTTCATTGGAAATTCAGTGGTCAGGATCCCTCCATGGCTGACCAAGCAACCCATAAAGAGCAAATGGAACAGGCTCTCTGGTTTCTTTGAGGCCATTGTTCTTAGGCCTGAGTAAACCTCTGGGGATATTGGATGTATCATGAGTAAAGAAACTCTTGGAAGGAAATAGACTGTCTCTTAACCACTAAATGGAAGCTCCAGTATTCAATTAAAATACTGGAAAAAAAATGTGTCCAGTGTAGTGGAGCATCAATAAAAGGTTATCTTTTAGGCAGAGACAACAGCATGCACAAAGTTCAGGGTTCAGGGTTCAGGGTTCAGCACGTACTGATTTGAAACTAATTACACTAATGATATCCTGCTACTTACACAAGCAAGTTGCTCCTCCTCTTCTATTGTTTATCCTAGTCAATGAATGAAGTGTAAAATTGGAGGAGTGACAACAGAAAAAAAATTAAAAACTTAAGAGAGGTTATCATTTGAGGTCTTGTAAGACATGTTAAAATGTCTTTGTTCACTGTCATCCATTGATTCTGGAAAATTCTGAGCTCTTTGAGTACTCTTTCATTCTATTCTCTGCTTCTGAACCAGATTTTTTAAAAAAGAATTAAAAAAAAAATATATTCTAAATACAAGTTCTCTCTTGAATAAATGTTTTCCAAATATTTTCTCTCAGTGTGGCTTGTCTTTCATTTTCTTAACAGTGTTTTTCAAAGAGCAATCTTTTTAATTTTTATTAAGTTCAATTTTATAATTTTTTTTTTCTTTTATAGGTTGTGCTTTTTATGTCCTATGTAAGAAATCTTTTCCCAAGCCAACTTTTCTTTTGGAAAAACTTAGGTTTAAGTCTATGCTCTGTTTCAAGTTAATTTTTTTTTTTTTTTATGGTATGAGGTAAGGATGAAGCTTTATTTTTTGCTTATGGATACCCAACAGTTCCAGCACCAGTTGTTGAAAAGACTGCTGTTTTCTATTGAATTACCGTGGAATATTGACCATACACATGTTGGTCTATTCCTGAACTGTTGAATCTGTTCTATTGATCTGTACATCTATCCTTATGGCAATATCACGCTCTCTTGATTACAGTAGCTTTATAGTAAATTTCAAAATCAGGTCTCATGAGTCCTTCCAACTTTGGTTTTCTCTTCCAAGATGGTTTTGGCTATTCTGGATCCTTTGCATTTCTATACAAATTTTAGAACTTGCTTGTCAGTTGCTACAAAAAGTCTGCTGAGATTTTGTTTGGTATAACACTGAATCTATAGATCAATTTAGAGAGAATTAAATCTAAACAATGTTGCTAATTCATAAACACAGTATATCTCTCTATTTACTTAGATAATCTTCAATTTCTTCAATTTCTCTTAGAACAATTTTATAACTTTCAGTGTACAGATCTTGCACATATTTTGTTAAATGTATCCCTAAGTATTTCATGATTTCTTTATTCTATTGTAAATGATATTAAATTTTTTAAAATTTTATTTATTTTATTTTTATTTATTTTTGGCTGCGTTGGGTCTTTGTTGTTGCGCGTGGGCTTTCTCTAGTTGCAATGAGCGGGGGTTACTCTTCACTGCAGTGCGTGGGCTTCTCATTGCAGTGGCTTCTCTTGTTTCAGAGTACGGGCTCTAGAGCACAGGCTCAGTAGTTGTGGTGCACAGGCTTAGTTGCGCCGCAGCATGTGGGATCTTCCCAGACTAGGGCTCGAACTCGTGTCCCCTGCATTGGCAGGCGGTTTCTTAACTACTGCGCCACCAGGGAAGCCCGATATCTCAAATTTTAAATTTCCCATTGTTCATTGATAATTAGAAATACAACTGATTTTTGTGTATTGACCTTATATTCTGAGAGCTTATTGAAATCACGTATAGAACTAGTACTTTTTTGTAGATTCCTTAGGATTTTCTGTATAGATGATTATGTCACTCACAGATCACTTTTTATGTTAAATTCTAACTGGGAGTTCCCAGATGGATACTAATACAATAGTGGTATACACTCAAACTCCAAATCTAAGTGAGGTCAAGTCAAGCTAGTAGTTACAAATTCAGAAAGAATACTTCCTTTTTACTTTCCAGATTCCCAGGCCAAGATAGACAACGTTTCTTGTCCTTTTACTATGCCAGAGGAGTTTTTCTTACTTCACCTGTCACTTAGAGTAGTCTTTGAAAGTCTCGACTTTGTTAATGGGATGAAATTCCAGCTCCTTACCTCATGACATGTCAAATCCTTGTTAAAAACCTAAGTTCTGGGACTCCCCTAGTGGTGCAGTGGTTAAGAATCCGCCTGCCAATGTTGGGGACACAGGTTTTAGCCCTTGTCTGGGAAGATCCCACGTGCCACGGAGCACCTAAGCCCGTGCACCACAACTACTGAACCTGTGCTCCAGAGCCCGTGAGCCACAACTACTGAGCCCACGTGCCACAACTACTGAAGTCCACATGCCTAGAGCCCTTGCTCTGCAACAAGAGAAGATACCACAATGAGAAGCCCGTACACCACGACGAAGAGTAACCCCTGCTGGCTGCAACGAGAGAAAGCCCTTGCACGGCAAAGAAGACCCAACACAGCCAAAAATAAAAATAAATTAATTAGAGTCAAGATGGAGGTGTGGGAACACACGGAGTTAGCGTCTCCCCATAACTAGGGCACCTGCCAGCCGCTGGTGGGGAACTCTTACCCCCAAGGAGACGGGAGGAACCCCTGAGTGAACCGGTAAGATGTAGGGGGACCGAGGTGGGGAGAAGTGGAGGCTAGACAAGATTGGCGCCCCTGAGTCCGGGGAGATCAGAAGAGGCAGGTGGGAGGGACTCTCCAGGGACAGTGGGAGAGGAGTGGAGGGTGATCGCCTGGCCCACTAGGACTGGAGCGCTTGCTGAACTCCCAAGCTGGTTCCCCCCTCCAAAGCCCCATCCAGGCTGAGTGGGTCCTGGGGACATAGGAGGGAGGCCAGTGAGATCAGGAGTGGCAGACGGGAGGAGCAGGAGAGGAGTGGAGGGCGATTGCCCCGCCCACTCAGGCACAGGGAACCTGCTGAGCTCCCAGGCCAGTCCCCTGCCCTCCAAGGCCCCACTCCCCCACCCCACCCCCCCATTGCATTGGTCCTGGGGGCGTAGGAGGGAGGCCGGGGAGATCAGGAGAGGTAGGTGGGAGGGGCTCTCCCAGACCAGAGGAGAGGAAGGCGTTTGCCCTGCCCACTTGAGCCCAGGAAGCCTGCTGGGCTCCCAGGTGAGGTCTCCTGCCCTCTGAGACCAGGGGTGGGGGGCATGCCT
>NW_020175670.1:6214220-6220195 GCF_003031525.2 Neophocaena asiaeorientalis asiaeorientalis
GGGAAACACAAGAGAAGAAAAAGACCCACAAAAACAAACCCAAAACAATTAAGAAAATGGTCATAGGAACATACATATTAATAATAACCTTGAACATAAATGGATTAAATGCCCTAACCAAAAGACACAGACTGGCTGAATGGATACAAAAACAAGACCCATATATATGCTGTCTACAAGAGACCCACTTCTGACTTAGGGACACATACAGACTGAAAGTGAAAAAAAAAAAGCTGGACTAGCCATACTTGTATCAGATAAAATAGACTTGAAAATAAAGACTTATCTCCTTGCAAGAGATAAGGAGGGACACTACATGATAATCCAAGGATCAATCCAAGAAGAAGATATAACAATTATAAATGCTTATGCACCCAACATAGGAGCACCTCAATACATAAGGCAAATGCTAACAACCATGAAATGAGAAATCAACAGTAACACAATAACAGTAGGGGAGAATTTTAACTCCCCACTTACACCAATGGACAGATCATCCAAACAGAAACTAAATAAGGAAACAAAGCTTTCAATGACACAATAGACCAGATAGAGCTAATTGATATTTATAGAACATTCCACACAAAAGTGGCAGACTACACTTTCTTCTCAAGTGCACATAGAACATTCTCCAGGATAGATCACATTTTGGGTCACAAGTCAAGCCTTGGAAAATTTAAGAAAATTGAAATTGTATCAAGCAAGCATCTTTTCTGACTACAACGCTGTGAGAATAGAAATCAGTTCCAGGATAAAAACTGCAAAAAGCACAAATACATGGAGGCTAAACAGTGAGCTACTAAATAACCAAGAGATCACTGAAGAAATCAAAGAAGAAATTAAAAACTACATAGAAACAAATGACAATGAAAACACGACGACCCAAAACCCATGGGATGTAGCAAAAGCAATTCTAAGAGGGAAGTTTATAGCAATTCATTCTCACCTCAAGAAACAAGAAAAATCTCAAATAAACAATCTAACCCTACACTTAAAGCAACTAGAGAAAGAAGATCAAAGAAAACACAAAGTCAACAGAAGGAAAGAAATCATGAAGATCAGAGCAGAAATAAATGAAATAGAAACAAAGAAAACAATAGCAAAGATCAATAAAACTAAAAGCTGGGTCTTCGAGAAGATAAACAAAATTGATAAACCCTTAGTCAGACTCATCAAGAAAAAAAGGAAGAGGATACAAATCAATAAAATTAGAAATGAAAAAGGAGAAATCACAACTGACACTGCAGAAATACAAAGGATTATAAGAGACTACTACAAACAACAATATAACAATAAAATAGACAATCACGAAGAAATGGACAAATTTTTGGAAAGGTACAATTTTCCAAGACTGAACAAGGAAGATTTAGAAAATATAAGCAGACCTATCACAAGTAACAAAATTGAAACCATAATTAAAAACCTTCCAACAAACAAGAGAACAGGACCAGATGGCTTCACAGGTGAGTTCTATCAAACATTTAGAGAAGAGCTAACACCAATCCTCAAACTCTTCCAAAAACTTGCAGAGGGATAAACACTCCCAAATTCATTCTACAAAGCCACTATCACCCTGATACCAAAACCAGAAAAAGATATCACAAAAAAAAGAAAAGTATGGACCAATATCACTGATGAACATAGATGTATATGCAAACATTTACAAATACATTCCTCGTGAGCAGTTCTGTTTTGGCAATTAATAGCAAGCAATATGCTTGGATTAGAGATCCAATTTCCACTCAAATGCAAAGTTTCTTCTCTTCTGGCAACAAAGCCATTTGCAAAGACCTGGAAATCATGAGCTTCCTAGGCAGGAAGAGGTGCTATTCTGGTTCGCCTGAAGATAGCCTTTCAGATTGGCTGGTGTTTTATCATCCCCTTTCAAGACCCGGTGTGTGTTGTTGATGATGATGGAGTCAGGCCTGCCGTAGTTGGGCGGGTTTGCATAGGAGTCATAGACGAGCTGAGCCAGCATGGGGGCGATCTGAGCCATGTCCCTAAACACATCCCCAGCGATGTGGCCAGTCCACTTGGAGAGAGCTTCCAGGTTCATGGGCTTGATGACCTGGTCCGTGGGTCCCTCGATCTTGAACAGGGAGACACCGCCAGGTTTACCGATGAGGTCCTCATGGATAGCGTCGCTCCAGGTGATGCTGAGGAAGTCAAGGATGAGTTTGAGGGAGTGCTGGGGATGCAGCACCAGCTGCTTGTAGTACACGGGCAAGCACTTGTCCTTGCCCACCTCCATGCACTGGGCGTACATCACCTCAATGGCCTTGTTCCCCTTGTTGAGGCAGTCGCGGTAGCTGCTAAGGTCGAAGCCAGCGACGGTGACCTTGCGGGTGATCATGGAGTGCATGGAGGCCCGGCCGTCCCGCACCATCAGCAGGAACTTGGAGTTGGGGAACAGGCGCGACAGGTAGACAGAGGACTTGAGCGTGAAGGGGTCTTTGTTACAGAGGACGGGCCGGCTCTCCATGCTTGGCGATCACCTCCAAGATGAAGGCCGGCGTCCAGCACTTGCCTGTCACACCCGCCTCGTCCAGCGGCAGCTTCTCCCGGCCCGACTTGGACCAGGCCTGTGCATGGCCAGCTCGCGGGGGATGATGCGGGTCTCCCTGGCAGCGCAGCTCGGGGTGGGCCTCCAGCATCGCACGCGTGAGCATGGTGCCACTCCGGGGCTCGCTCCCCGCGAAGATGAGCGGCATGGCCTTGTCGTAGAGGTACTCCACGTGGTCCGTGCCCACCATCACGAGGTCCTCCTGCTCCGGTCACATGGCCCTCCGGGGGCCCCCTAGCACCGCCCGGCACTCCAGCACCTGCTGCCCCAGCTGGACCACCAGCCCAGGGCCAGGGCATAAGCCAGGTGCCAGCAGTGCCCTCTGCACTGACAGGCACATGCTGGGCCCAGGGCTGGGGGCGCTTCAGCGACAGGTGGGCGGGAGCCCCAGTGGGCTCACATATCCCCTGGACGTTCTCATCCCTGGGATCTAGCCCTTGTGGCTGCTTGCCAAGACTCTCCACCGGCTGAGCCTGCAAGAGACGTCCCGCGGCAGCTCCGCGCACCCAGCGACTTAGTGCTTGCCAGCCGCCCCGGCCCACAAGATATTTTTCGACCCACCTCTTAGAGTAATGAAAATAAAAACAAAAATAAACAAATGGGACTTAATTACACTTAAAAGCTTTTGTACAGCAAAGGAAACCATAAACAAGACAACCTTCAGAATGTGAGAAAATATTTGCAAATGAAACAACAAAGGATTAATCTCCAAAGTATACAAACAGCTCATGGGGCTGAATATCAAAAAAACAGACAATCCAGTTAAAAAATGGGTGGAAGAACTAAATAGACATTTCACCAAGAAAGACATACAGATGGCCAAGAGGCACATGAAAAGATGCTCAGCATCACTAATTATTAGAGAAATGCAAATCAAAACCACAATGAGGTATCACCTCACACCAGTCAGAATGGCCATTATCAGAAAAGCTAGAAACAATAAATGCTGGAAGGGGTGTGGTGAAAAGGGAACCCTCCTACAGTGTTGGTGAGAATGTAAATTGATACAACCACTATGGAGGTTCCTTAAAAAACTAAAAATAGAACTACCATATGACCCAGCAATCCCACTACTAGGCATGTACCCTGAGAAAACCATAATTCAAAAAGAGACATGCACCAAAATGTTCATTGTAGCACTATTTACAATAGCCAGGACATGGAACCAACCTAAATGTCCATTGACAGATGAATGGATAAAGAAGATGTGGCACATATACAATGGAATATTAGCCATAAAAAGAAACAAAATTGAGTTATTTGTAGTGAGGTGGATGGACCTAGAGTCTGTCATACAGAGTGAAGTAAGTCAGAAAGAGAAAAACAAATACCATATGCTAACACATATATATGAAATCTAAAAAAAAAAAAAAGTGGTACTGATGAACCTTGTTGCAGAGCAGGAATAAAGAAGTTGACATAAAGAATGGACTTGATGACATGGGGTGGGAGGGCGAAGCTGGGGCGAAGTGAGAGTAGCATCAACGTATATACACTACCTAATGTAAAATAGTTGGCTGGTGGGAAGCAGCAGCATTAGCACAGGGAGATCGGCTCGGTGCTTTGCGGTGACCTAGAGGGGTGGAATAAGGAGGATGGGAGGGAGGCTTAAGAGGGAGGGGATATGGGGACATGGGTATGTATATGGCTGATTCGCTTTGTTGTACAACAGACACTAACATGGTATTTTGAAGCAATTATACTCCAATAAAGATGTATTAAACAAAAAAAGTAATTAAAATAGCCTGACCACTGCAAAAAACATAGATTAATTAATTAATTAATTAATTTAAAAACCTAAGCGCCAGGACTTCCCTCGTGGTCCAGTGGCTAAGACTCGGCATTCCCAATGCAGGGGGCCGGGGTTCGATCCCTGATCAGGGAACTAGATCCTACACGCCACAACTAAAAGATCCTGCGAGCCGCAACTAAGACGTGGTAAGGCCAAATAAATTAAATAGATATTAAAAAAAAAAACAAAAAACCTAAGCCCCGTTGTTATCAAGATGGGAAAACCACCTCTAACCTTAGGATAGGGCTGAGAGCTTACTTGCTTTCAGCTCTGGTTTTACCTTTGTTTTTGGTTCCCAACTATCAGTTATCCATTGCTACATAACAAACAACACTAAAACTTAGTGGCTTCATACAGCAATGTTTTACTATATCTCACACTTCCCTGGGTTGAATGTGGGTTCCCCTCTGCTCATTCTGCCTGGGGTCATTGATGAAGCTGCACTCAGCTGGAGGGTCCAAAACGACCCCATTCACATGATTAACAGTCAGTGCCGGCTATTGGCTGATGCACCTCAGTTTTTCTCTACATGGCTAGACCAACTTTTTTACATGGCAGTCTTGGGGCAGCGTTACAAAAGTACAAAGTGGAAAACTGTAAGGTTTCTTAAGACCTAGCCTTGGAAGTCATATAACACATTTTCACTATATTCTATTGGTTAAACGGCATTATATAATACAGAATTTGACCAGTCTTTGTCTCTAGTTCCTGGGATTGAGGCTCTAAATCCTTGGCACTTCCTAAGTACTAAGGATGTCTTTGCTATTCATGACCCCCCTTGGATATCACCTTAGTTTATGCTATGAGATAAAAAGACTCATGATGGGGCTGGTCACCAGAAAGATCAACTATATGATTAAGAGGTTGGGGCTTTGAGCCAGTGTAATCTCCAGAAAGGAGAGAGGGGCTGGATATTGAGTTTAATCACAAGGCCAGTGATTCAGTCAATCATGCCTATATAATGAAATCCCAGTGAAAACTCTAGACACCAAATCCCAGTTGAGCTTCCTGGTTGGTGGATACATTGATGTGCCAAGAGGGTGATACACCCTGATTCTACAAGGAGAGGGCGTGGAAGCTCTGTATTCAGAATCCTCCCAGACTTTGTCATATGTGTCTCTTCATTTGGTTGGTTCTGACATGTACCCTTCATAAACAAACTGTTATTGTAAGTATAGTGCTTTCCTGAATTTTCTGAGTCATACTAATGAATTATCAAATCTGAGGGGGATCATGGGAACCCTCCATATTTTTAACTAGTTGGTTGGAAGTGCAGGTGGCTGGAGGACCCCACTTGTGGCTGGCATCTGAAGCCAAGAGCAGTCTTGTTGGAGATCATGACATTTAAGCTGTGGATTCCTACAGTAATGCCAAATAATTAGCATTAGAATTGAATTGTATTGCAGCACACCAGTTGGTGTCAGAATACAAGAGCAATACAGGTGTAAAGGGTGAGGGAATAGACCACCTCTTGAACAAGAAGCAGCAAAGTTGCACTGCAAAAGGAAGTGCATATTGGGATGAAAGGAATTTATGGCCATTAAACATCAGTTCTTTACTTAAAAGAATATTTTATTTTATCCAGCATTTCTAGGTTGTTTTTTTTTTTTTTTTTTGCAG
>NW_020175670.1:6220484-6236673 GCF_003031525.2 Neophocaena asiaeorientalis asiaeorientalis
GCCACCAGGGAAGCCCTAGATGTTTTATAGGAAGATTTTTCCAGTTATCAGTTCACAATATTACCAAAGAAAGGGGAACTAAGATCCCACATGTCGCTGGGCAACTAAGCCTCACGCCACAACTACTGAGCTCCTGCGCCTCAGCTACAGAGCCCACGTGCTCTGGAACCTGCATCACAACTAGAGAAGAGAAAACCGGCACGCCACAACTAAAGAGAAGCCCACACTCCACAACGAGCACTGCAGCAAAAGATCCCATATGCCACAACGAAGACCCAACACAGCCAAATAAATAAATTTTAAATATATATATATATTACCAAAGAAAGAATCTATCTTGGGACTTCCCTGGTGGTCCAGTGGGTAAGACGCCATGCTCCTAATACAGGGGGCCCAGGTTCAATCCCTGGTCAGGGAACTAGATCCCACATGCATGCTGCAACTAAGAGTTAGCATGATGCAACTAAGGAGCCCAAGTGCCAAAACTAAGGAGCCAGTGAGCCACAACTAAGACTCAGCATAACAAAATAAATAAATAAAATAAATATTTTTAAAATTATTATATAAAAAGAGAAAGAATCTATCTTTATTAATTACTGTACATGCTTAAGTGTGGTAGTTAGAGGCTAAAAAGGAAAGGCCAAAAGGAAAAATCCTGCCACTAGCACAGAAAGATTCATTTAAGAGAAATCTAGAGAATAGAGAAGATGATGGGCTAGTAAGTACTAGTTAAAAGTACGTGATAAGAATGAATTATCTAGCAGGCTGGAATGGAGTATTGACTTTGAGCTAAAAAAAGAAAAAATGTGTAAAATAAAGAAGAAATATAGCAGAAACAAAAAGAATGTAAAATATTAAAGGGCCATAGAAATACTCTCTGGAAAGAAAATTCCTGCAAGAAAGATAAGTCTCTACTCAGGGGAAAAAAATGGTTCAAAATACTGTCTTTTTTAACTACAGAAATAAAAATTCACCGAAGACTGATATTCTTCATACTGTCATGTTTGTACAGTGTTGTTCTTCGATTTAAAGTCACAGTCATGGGACTTCCCTGGTGGTCCAGTGGGTAAGACTAGGCACTCCCAATGCAGGGGGCCCGGGTTCAATCCCTGGTTGGGGAACTGGATCCCGCATGCATAGTGCAACTAAGAATCTGCAGGCCAAAACTAAAACATCCTGCATGTCGCAACTAAAACATCCTGCATGTCGCAACTAAGACCCGGCACAGTCTAAACAAATAAATATTTTTAAAAATAAATAAAGTTACAGACACATGGTCAGTTAATCTACAACAAAGGAAGCAAGAGGAAAGACAATCTCTTCAATAAGTGGTGCTGGGAAAACTACATGTAAAAGAATGAGATTAGAACATTTCCTCACATCATATACAAAAATAAACCTAAAATGGATTAAAGACCTAAATGTAAAGCCTGAAACCATAAAACTCCTAGAGGAAAGCACAGGCAGAACTCTCTTTGGGAGAAAATATCTTCAAGTGATATAAGCATCAAGGGGTTAATATCCAAAATATATAAACAGCTTATACAACTGAATATCAAAAAAAAAAATCAAAAAACATGCAGAAGACCTGAGTAGACATTTTTCAAAGAAGATATACAGATGGCTAACAAGCGTATGAGAGGGTGCCCAGCATTGCTAACTACTAGAGAAGTGCAAATCAAAACAGCAAGATATCACCTCAAACCTGTCAGAGGGGCTATCAACAAAAAGTCTACAAATAATAAATTTTGGCAAGGATGTGGAGAAAAGGGAACTCTTATACACTGTTGGTGGGAATGTAAATTGATGCAGCCACTATGGAAAACAGTACGGAGGTTCCTCAAAAAACTAAAATAGAACCACCATATGATCCAGCAATTCCACTCCTAGGTATACATATATGGAAAAAAAATGAAAACACTAATTTGAAAAGATATATGTACCCCAATGTTCATAGCAGCACTATTTACAATAGCCAAGATATGGAAGCAACCAAGTGTCCATCAACAGACAAATGGATTAAAAAGATGTGGTTTATATATATAATGGAATATTAACCATAAAGAAGAATGAAATTCTGCCACTTGCAGTAATGTGGAATGACCTAGAGAATATTATTCTTAGTGAAATAAGTCACTCAAAGACAAATACTGTATGATGTCACTTATCTGTGGAATCTAAAAAAATAAAGCAAACAAATGTTCATAGCAAAACAGAAACACACTCAGAGATATAGAAAGCAAACTAGTGGTTGCCAGTGGGGAGAGGGAAGGGGGAAGGCACAAGATAGGGGTATGGGATTGAGAGAAACAAACTACTATGTATAAAATAGATAAGCAACAAGGATATATTGTATAGTACAGGGAATTATAGCCATTATCTTGTAATAACTTTAAATGGAGTATAATCTATAAAAATACTGAATCATTATGCTGTATACCTGAAACTAATATATTGAAAATCAACTATAATTCGATTTAAAAAATAAAGTCACAGATACAGTAACTAAAATTGGAATAATCAGACAGTGATGCATATGGCGGTAGCAGTTGACTTTCCGTAGCACACCCAACCCCAGGAGTTTCTTTAAGACTGAGACTGCTTCTGCTGACTATGCAGATACACTAAAAGTACCATGGGGTTATACAGTAAAGCTAGAGTTACAGATCACTGCTATGGGGTCAGTTCTTTGGGGGAAGTAGGAAAGGGATAAGGGGAAATAGGATTAAGACCATTTGGCAGGGCATAAAGAGTCGTTTAGGTAGTTACGGATTCCTCTTTAGACTAGAGGGTGTAGACAAGATCAGCTCCCCACCTTCAAGCATCAGCAAGAACGCTTTCCTACCTGAACATCCTCTATCTCAAAGTATGGTTCATGTATCAGATGTTGGTGATGTGGAACTCAGGCCAGGCTGCTGCTGTGTCCGTGTTGAATTACCTGACCTGGTTCTTTTTATCTGTAGATGCTAGACTCCAAGTGCCTCATGAGGTCAACAAAAAGATCAGGTAGGTATTGAACTGTTCTTTGCTTGTTTATTTAAACTTCTGTGCAACACAGAGCATACTCCTGCCTCTGCACTGCAGTGAGGTGGGAAAAACAGTGGACTAAAAATCTCACAACTCTTACACAAGAATGTTCGCAGCAGCTCTATTCATAATGACCAAAACCTGGAAACAACCCAAATGTCCATCAGCAACAAACACCTGCAAATACATGCAACAGCATGGATGAAATATAAGTTAAAGAAGCCTTATACAAATATATAGAGTATACATATATATTCTAAATTTCACTTATATGACATTTTAGAACTGGCAAACTGGTCTTTTGGATTCATTCACCACATTCCCACTGCTTATGATGAGCTAGCTACACTGTCATTCTTTTGTTTTCTTCTATTTCAATCAACAAGTACCTTCCCACTTCAGAGCCCTTGTTTCTACTCTTCCCCCTGAGTAGGATATCCTTCACTCCCCCTTTAATCTAGATACTCCTCTGGTTTTCATATACTTTTTCTCCAAGGAAACTTTCCCTAAGATTCAGACTTAGGTTATCTCTAGAGCATTTTGCACTTCTCTTTTATCACAGTATCATAATTATAAATAAATAATTATTGATATGATTACTTGCTGGGGGTCTGCTCCTCCTTAGACTATGAATATCTCAATGTCAGGGACTATTTGTGTCTATTCACTATTCTATTCTCAGCCCCTAGCAACATTCTTGAAAATATAGTAGGCAAATAATAAATATCTGTGGATGAAATAGCTAAAGGAATGAATCTTTCCGTATTTCCATACTCTCATTTTCTAAAACTTTGGTTATCTTTGATCACCTTTTCATATGACAATAGTTTTTTGTTTTTTGGGGGGTTTTTTTTGCGCTACACGGGCCTCTCACTGCTGTGGCCTCTCCTGCTGCGGAGCACAGGCTCCGGATGCACAGGCTCAGCGGTCATGGCTCACGGGCCCAGCTGCTCCGCGGCATGTGGGATCCTCCCGGACCAGGGCACGAACCCGTGTTCCCTGCATCGGCAGGCGGACTCCCAACCACCGCACCACCAGGGAAGCCCATGACAATAGTTTTGTTATATTATTTTCTATATAGAGAATGAAACGTAGTTTTTCTTTTCTGTAATCTAGTTACTCAGGTTTTTTTTTCCTATTGCTAGATTTAAAAAGTATATTTCAGCTCCACAACTTGTTTCAGTAATGTCAGGTAAATTTTTAGGATCATTGACAAATATGGGAAGCCCCCTACCAAGTTTCTTTCATGTATGAGGTGCAAGATTACAAGGCATCTGAAGATCTCTTGTTCAGTGACAAACCTTAAAAACTCTGCATTGTCAACATTCATTGACAGTTTGCAGAGGCAGAGTTCCTGGAAGCCATTTCTACACTCAGACAACTGGCAATAACTTAACTATACATAAAAGTGATTGCAAACCACATAAATATATTTCGCTAAATCCAAATTACTTTTTTTTTTTGGCCCTGCCACACGACTTGTGGGATCTTAGTTCCCCAACCAGGGTTCGAACCTGGGCTCTCGGCAATGAAAGCTCGGAGATTTAACCACTGGACTGCCAGGGAATTACCCATTGCTAAATCCAAATTAAATGTACCAAATTCAACTCCCCCTCAGTCAGATCCCAAAAGATGCCTAAGGACACTCCAATGTCTCTCAAAATGAGGGAAGTGCTAAAGAAGTGTAGTCACAGGGGATAGAGACAGTAGTCTAAATCTAGTGTGGTTAAAACTGCAAATTTTACAAACTCTTATGACTGTGTGGCTCTGCTAAGGTACTTCCCAGGGGGTGCTGAAACTTCAACTTCATTAGCTTCTTGGTAAATCCATCTCTGCCTACCTCTCTCAGTTGTTAATAGCATTAAACAAGATATTGGGTATGAAAGTACTTTTTAAACTATAAAGAACTACACACAGATAAAATGACGATGACAATGGGCTCCCAGCCTCGGTCCAAGCTTTGTCCACTATATTTAAGTCTGGGATACCTAGTAACCTGGTGGGAAGAGCTAAAATAATCCTATTTGCCAGAAAGCAGAAGCAGTTCCTGGTGAGAAAATTTATCCTAAGAGAAAAGCCAGGATTGACATATTTGACTCAGTAAACAAAGCCCATGATGCCTACAGTAAGAGGTGATTATTGTCTAGCCAAGCCCTCTTGTGCACTGTCTCATGCCTTTGTGGGAGTCAGTTGAGGGGTGCATCATGAATAAATACTAAAATACCTATTTCGGGACTTCCCTGGTGGCACAGTGGTTGGGAATCTGCCTGCCAATGCAGGGGACGTGGGGTCGATCCCTGGTCCAGGAAGATCCCACATGCCGCGGAGCAGCTAAGCCCGTGTGCCACAACTACTGAGCCTGCACTCTAGAGCCTGCAGGTCACAACTACTGAGGCCACACACCACAACTATTGAAGCCCCTGCGCCTAGAGCCGGAGCTCCACAACGAAGAGTAGGCTCCACTCGCCGCAACTAGAAAGAAAGCCCATGTGCAACAACGAAGACCCAACACAGCCAAAAATAAATAAATTAATTTAAAAAATATATCTATTTCATTGAAATAACCTTGTAAGTCATTGGGCCAAGGAAATTTTGTTAGAGAACTTTCCAAAACTCCACTCCAGAACTTCTTAAAACTTCAAAAATCAGAGCAATATCCTCAAATCTTTTTTTTTTTAAATTAATTAATTTATTTTTGGCTGTGTTGGGTCTTTGTTTCTGTGCGAGGGCTTTCTCTAGTTGCGGCAAGCGGGGGCGACTCTTCATCGCGGTGCGCGGGCCTCTCACTATCGCGTCCTCTCTTGTTGCGGAGCACAGGCTCCAGATGCGCAGGCTCAGTAATTGTGGCTCACGGGCCTAGTTGCTCCGCGGCATGTGGGCTCTTCCCAGACCAGGGCTCAAACCTGTGTCCCCTGCATTGGCAGGTAGATTCTCAACCACTGCGCCACGAGAGAAGCCCCAGGGAAGTCCCTCAAATCTTAAAACAGTTCAGTTGACTGGATAATAAAATACCCTGGATTCTGCCTATGCAGTTTCATGTTCAAATAGAATAATAAGCTATTTATCTGTATTTTTATATTGCTATGCATCATTAAAGCAATGATACTTTGATAAAAACTTTTTTTTAAAAATGTAGGTATGTAGCACTCTCCCATTTCTCCTAGGTCTTATGTCAAGCCAATCCATATCAGAGTTGACATGATTGGATAAATCCTGGGAAAGGGAAGAAGAGAGCAGTAGATTCTATATTCTTAAAAGATTATAGTAATATTGGAAAAATCTAATTCTACTTCATTGTTGACCCTAATTTCTCCTGTATCTGGAATGGTGTCAGAGATAATAGCAGTAAAAGTCTAATACTCTGTCCTGTCCTATAAAGTATCTCCTTCTCCTCCTCTACTTATGTATACCACTTGAAAAAACGTACTGGTTCATTTCTAGTGAAACAGCAGAACCATGCCTGGGATAGGGAAGGCAGCAGTGGTACAGCCCAATATTAAACATCCATATTTTTAGCCAGTTAGGGATAGACACATAGTCCAGAATTTTCTGTTTCAGTTGACCAAATATTTATTGAGTCCCTGAGTGTGCCAGGCACTGTTCTAGGCATTTGAGATACACCCTGAATAATATAAGCAAAGATCCCTGCCCTCACATGGTTTGTAATCTAGCAGAATGTACACAATAGTACCTTGCTTCAAGTTAGTGTCAGATACCCCCAGATTCACAACAGAGTAAGTGTTTGGAAAGGGTTTCTCTACTCTTTACATATCAGCTTCCCCGGCCCTCAGTGGACAGGGGTTCTTCCATCTAAGTCCACAGAGCCACCCTACCTGGCTATACCCCTCTCTGCCAACAAAGAAAAAACATCCTCCCCTTTGGCCCTACCCTTTCTTTTCTTCTCCTTCCATGACACCTGCACTTTTTCCCCATGATCTTATGTCTTCTTCTCTACCTCTGGCATAGGCTGTGGGCCATTCAGCTCTGTTCCACTTTAGATCAGACCTGGGGTATGTCAAATCCTATCAGCGGAGTATATACAATCAGACTTTTCACATTGCAAAGACTGAACTCCCTCATGTGTTAATATTCTGAAGGGGTCCTTCTATTCCCATGGTGTATGCTCTGCCCCAGGAAGAGAAGAGCATACAGGGAGGAAAAGAAGGTCTGTCCTGCCGTACTACCAGTGAGAGAATCAGGGATGCAGATCAGGGTACAGAAATGGAGTTTCTTGGAGATAATAGTTTTCTGTTTTATTATATGAAAAAAGATAGATATTGTGTTATAAATTTTGAACTTATTAATATATATTAAATATTATTTATTAAAATGTGAAAATGTATTTGATTTTTTAAGGTTAAAAAAGCCAAAACTCTGAAAATTCCATTTAAAAAATTAATTCTGATGCTAATGGAGAGGGTTTTTTTTTTTACGAATTGGTGGGTGCATTGGGAATTTTGTGTGTGCTTTGGTACTACTTTTAACAAGATAAACCTTTGGTGACAATTTTTTGAAAGATGTGCTTGGTTTATGACCCCAAAATCTTTCCTTTCTCTGGAAATTGCTGTTGGTGTTCCAGTTCATTAGTGGTGGCTCGTCCAGAGGTATGTTTTAGCCATGACCCTGCCCACCTGGCCCCAATTGATTAGACCAGTTATGGGCACCTGGAGAGACAAACCATAAACAGTAAACATAATAAGTAATAAATTATTTAGTATGCTAGATGATAAATTCTATGGAGAAAAGAAAAAAGAATTAAATGTATTGTCCTTAGCATTTGCAATTTGGACTAAGAAATTCCAGTTTAGTCTGGGCTGATCTAAGATGAAGGAGTTGTGAGCTTAGAAGATGGATGGTTCTCTTCTGCATGTCATGTGAACTGAAAAGCAAAGAAACGAGCCTCTTCAAAGAGCAAAGAATGAAGCAGGCATTCAGAGGGAAGTAGACAGCATCCTGCATGCATGAATATATAGTAATAACATAATAATAACACAAGAAAACTTCAAATTGCCTGTTGAAGTCAGGGACAATATCTTTTCCACCTTGCATCTTCAACATCTAGTAGTATAGAACTTGCAGACAGTATGTGCTAAGTGGATCAAGGTATCAAGACCCAATTTAACAGAGGTTCTTAACTGGCCTTCCCTGTTGTATTCAAAACAAAACAAAACGAAACAAAACAAAAACCTCAATATACACAGAGATGGAACTAACTTCCATGGAAAGTTCTAGCCTCAGTACATGTTTGGCTCAATCAGTCTTTGATTCTACACCTACAATTTTGCAAATTCAAGTGGCTTTCAGATTGACAAACCTGAGGCACTGGGGTATGTTCAAACACCAAAGATTCCCCATTATGTTCACTATCCGGTGCTTCCTAAAGAATGAAAAGAAAACTGATATATTCTAGTAATATTTTCGATTGAGTGGAAAGGAGTTTTCTGATTAAGTTTCAATTTGTCGAAAATTCAATTAACAAGAAACTTCCTATCTCCTGAAAATCATGATAAATCTGTCATGATTAGAAGGTGAAACAGCCCTTGTTAAATTTCCTGCAGGCTCACTGTTTAATTTTCTGTAGTCTCTGGACGAGTCTACGCATAACTGAACTCTGAAGAGTTTTTCCAAAACAGTATTTACTAGGTAGTCCGCATTCCAAATACTATTCAGTTTCTGGAACTACTTGGAAAAATTTGGAAGACAAAAGTTACGTAAATTCTTGGCACATTCCTTGGATAAGTCAGATGGTGCTGACTACCCGTTCTGATGTGGTTACATTTTCAATTAAACCAGAAATTTGAAGTTCAGCTACTTATTCTTACAGTCTGCCACAGTTATTATGGTAATGACATTTGATAGCTATAAATCATAGAAAATATTGCATTTATAAAAATTCTTAGTTAATAAAATGAACATAATGAAAAGAATAATTGATTATTAAACAAGCAAACGTTAACTTTAGTCCATTCACTTTTGTACAATCTCATTTAGTACATTATATATTCTCATTTCTACACTGCTTTTAAAATTCCAATTTTGGACTTTTCCATATCAGCTGACAAAGGAATACTTTGAGCCAAAGCTTGGTGGAGCTGCCTGCCAAGCAACAGTTCCATTTCTGCAGTTTCTCTTAGTTGTACAATTATTTAAATATTTGCTTGCA
Organism: Neophocaena asiaeorientalis asiaeorientalis; assembly: GCF_003031525.2. Classification (NCBI taxonomy): domain Eukaryota; kingdom Metazoa; phylum Chordata; class Mammalia; order Artiodactyla; family Phocoenidae; genus Neophocaena; species Neophocaena asiaeorientalis. The sequence goes on from NW_020175670.1 coordinate 6,229,675, forward strand.
TATTGTTCTTGTTTCCTAAGAATGTGAGAAAATGGAAAAATGAAAATGTAGATTCTAGAGATAAATTAAGGTTCACAAACTTAATGCAATTGAGAAAATTGTAGAAATCAGGTAAGCTGTCACTCACTGCTTTATAAATGTTCTATAGCTCTCTTTAAAAACAAACCAAAAAAATTAGGTCCAAAAATGAGAGTGATGAAATTTGTCTCTCAGAAGGTAAAATGCTTTTGCTACTTTACAGCTACTAACTAACCCACTTTAAGACAAATTTTACTTATGGCTGGTGGCAGGTGTATTAGTTTCCTAGAGCTGTTGTAACAAAGGACCATGAACACAGTGGCTTATAACAACAAAAATTCATTTTCTTACTGTTCTAGAAATCAAGGTGTCAGCAGGGTAATACTCTTTCTGAAGGCTCAAGGGAAGAATCCTCCCTTGCCTCTTTCCTTAGTTCTGGTGCTTGCTGGTGATACTTGGCATTCCTTGGCTTGCAGCTGCCTCACTCCAATCTTTGTCTCTGTCATCCCCTGGCCTTCTTCCCTGCATGTCTTTTTTTCTTTTTTTGGAGTAAAATTGCTTTACAATGTTGTGTTAATTTCTGCTGTAGAATGAAGTGAATTAGCTATATGTATGCCTATATCCCCTCCCTCTTGGACCTCCCTCCCACCCCACCCTCCCATCCCACCTATCTAGGTTGTCACAGAGCACCGGGCCTAGGTCCCTGTGCTATACAACATGTTCCCATTAGCTATGTGTTTTACACATGGTAGTGTATTTATGTCAAACCTAATCTCCCAATTCGTCCCACCCTCCTCTTCCCCCCCATGTCCACGTGTCCGTTCTCTACATCTACGTTTCTATTCCTATGTCTTTTTTTTTCCCGGCTGTACTGCAGGGCATGTGGGATTTTAGTTCCTGACCAGGGATTGAACCCTCGCCCCCTGCAGTGGAAGCGCGGCATCTTAACCACTAGACCGCCAGGGGAGTCCCTCTGCATATCTTCTTATAAGAACACCAGCCATTGGACTTAGGGTACACCCTAATCCAGTATAACTTCATTTTAACTCATTACATCTGCAAAATTCCTACTTCCAAATAAGGTCATGATTTGAGGTTCCAAGTAGACATTAATTTGGAGGGTACTATTTGATCCAGCCAAGCTAGGTTCATGGATCATGGTTAAGATTTCATGAAGTACAATTGTTCATTCTAAATCAGGTCATATTTGGTGGTTAAAGTTCAGAAATTTACTCAAATTAGTTCAAGTGAAAGGGATTTTACCATAAGGAAACAATGCTTATGTGGAGCCTAAGAAAAATGGAACAATCAGGACACAAATTAGGGCAGCTCAGTTTTCCTTAGCATACTCACATGCAGAAAGCTGAAGACCTTTACTATTTTACATTGATATAATTCAGCTGAAAGTTCCATCTGTTGCTGAGTTTTAGTTCACAGCGTCTCTCATGATATTTTGTTTGGCTCAGCTCAGCCTGTGGACTGCATTTTCTTGGTTCAGGTGTGTGTGTGTGTGTGTGTGTGTGTGTGTGTGAGAGAGAGAGAGAGAGAGAGAGAGAGAGAGGAAATATATAGGACCGGGATAGGAACAACTGTCTGAAAAGAGTTTGCAGGAGGGGAGGCAATGATTATCCTAATACATTTCCATAAATGAATCTTTCTGTCTTTACTGTAATGAACAAAAGTATTCATCATAAGTTTACTTTCTTATTTTATTTAATTCATTAATTAATTAATTTATTTTGGCTGCACTTGGTCTTAGTTGTGGCACGTGGGAGCTTCACTGCATGGTGTGGGATCCTTTGTTGCAGCGTGCAGATCTTTAGTTGCAGCATGCAGACTCATAGTTGTGGCATGCGGACTTCTTAGTTGCGGCATGCAGGATCTAGTTCCCCAACCAAGGATCGAACCCTGGGCCCCCTGCATTGGGAGCATGGAGTCTTACCCACTGCACCACCAGGGAAGTCCACTTTCTTATTTATTTTAATCATATAAAATAGGAGGTTGACATCCCAAGCTTCATAATAAAAATACACTTTAATGTGATTGTTGAAAGTTTAATTACCCTGACAATTCCTTTAGTTTTATAATCATTTATCATCCAAATACTAGCAATTTAAGGAAGGGCTGCAAAGTGGCATTTATATAAAATATAACTCCAAATAATTTCTCATTTTACTACCACCATTAGAAAAAAATTATCAAGGGGGCAGAATTTCTTTGACATTGGGAGATATAATTTTTAAAAATATTAAAGTATCGGGCTTCCCTGGTGGTGCAGTGGTTGAGAGTCCGCCTGCCGATGCAGGGGACACGGGTTCGTGCCCCGGTCCGGGAAGATCCCACATGCCGCGGAGCAGCTGGGCCCGTGAGCCATGACCGCTGAGCCTGCGCGTCCGGAGGCTGTGCTCCGCAGCGGGAGGGGCCACAACAGTGAGAGGCCCGTGTACTGCAAAAAAAAAAAATTGAAGAGAGATGTGCATGGAGTCTAAGGTATTAAACAAGATTCAAATAAAGTCTTTAAATTACCATGACAAATAAGTTAATCATTAACATCTTGGTCACACTAGGCTAAAATGATTCAGACTTCATATTTTTAGTCATCAGTCATCAGTGAAACATGTTAAATTCATTTCATTCACTACAGATAGATATGTTATTATCCTATGCCTAAATATATTTAAATTTTAGCTAAGCTGTCAGTGATATCTGGAAAGACACTTAAATAAATTAAAGTACAATTTTTTTAGTTTCACACTAATTATGATGTATTGTTAAAATTTCTCTGTGACCAGAGGTATATAGAAGATTCAAATGTTTAATCTGTGAAATTACTCAGGATAAATTAGCTAGTTACATTTTAAATTGAAAAGCGAATAAAGAATTTCAGATAAACAAAAAACATATTTTTAAAAACTGCTTTAAATATTTTTTCATTTTTATCTGTTTGGTTGTATTTTTACCTTAATTCACTTTCACTATAAACGTCTTTAGTCTCCTATTACCCCAATTCATCCTTTGAAACTACCACTCTGTTCAACATCTGTAGCATTCAGTGTGAACACAGTTTATCCTCTACCCTCATCTTCTGTCAATCACTCCTACAAACTTTTCACTCCAGAGCTGCACTGTCAAATATAGTAGCCACTAATGGCTGCTTAGATTTTTTTAAATTAAATTAAATTAAATTAAAAATTTAGTTCTTTCATTGTAGTAGCCACCTTTCAGGTGTTTTATACTGGTACCTACAGTATTGGACAATGCAAGTGTGGAACATTTCCACTGTTGCAGTGCCCTAGAGTTTGGATCTAGAATTTCTATGTAGGAAGAATTTGTGGTTGGTAGTATGATTGAAATGGGGGTTAGGGATTTGTCCTGAAGCTGCATTGGATGCCATTTGGTACATAGATTGTATGCTTGTACATTTGTATATGGGAGAGGGGCTGATGGAAATTAAGTGGGGGTAGAATAAGTCTCACAAAGCCAAGCTACTCTTTTATGCAACTATTGTTCTAATCACATCAAAGTCTTTTCCTCAAAAAGAATTTGCACTTAATTACCTCAAGGCTTTTTTTCACCTTGTGGTTATCTCTGTTAACTATTGCTCGCCCCACAAAAACTACTCACCACAACAACTCACCCTCCAATGCCCAGCCTCAAATGCCCCTTCCTTTGGGAAGTTCCCATAGCACCCCTTTCCGAGGCTCCCAGACAATATAATGTAAATCCCTGTTATAATATAAATCACACCCTTGCCTTGATTATGTTTCGTTATATGTCTGTGATTCCTCCATTAGACTCTGATACTGTCAAGATCAGGGACTTTGCCTTCTTGTTTTCTAAATATTTCCCCAGGGCCTAGTATAATGCCTTACCCACTGCAGGAGCTGAGTAACTGTTAAATTAACTTTTATTGATTTATTATTATTATTTATTTATTTATTTTTTTTTTTCGCGGTACGCGGGCCTCTCACTGTTGTGGCCTCTCCCATTGCAGAGCACAGGCTCCGGACGCGCAGGCCCAGCGGCCATGGCTCACGGGCCCAGCCGCTCCGCGCATGCAGGATCTTCCCAGACCGGGGCACAAACCCCCGTCCCCTGCATCGGCAGGCGGACTCCCAACCACTGCGCCACCAGGGAAGCCCTAAATTAACTTTTAAATAGCTTAGATTCTAAAAGACATTCTGACTCTCAATCTGTTCCAAGCACAGTCCTCCCCATCTCAGTTAGTGGTAACTTCATCCTTCTAGTCACACAGGTCAAAAACTTTGCTTTCTTGACTCCTCTCTTTTTCTTATACCATTTTTCATCACTTCCACTGTTATTACCCAGTTCTTATTACCATCTCTCCTTGGGATTTTTGCAGTTGTCTTATACTTGGTTACCCTACTTTTACTTTTGCATCTCTACATTATTTTCAACCCAGCAGCTAGAGTGATTCTTTCATTTTACATATACTAAAAAATTATGTGGGGGCTTCCCTGGTGGTGCAGTGGTTGAGAGTCCGCCTTCCGATGCAGGGGACACGGGTTCGTGCCCCAGTCCAGGAAGATCCCACATGCCACGGAGCGGCTGGGCCCGTGAGCCATGGCTGCTGAGTCTGAGTGTCTGGAGCCTGTGCTCCACAACAGGAGAGGCCACAACAGTGAGAGGCCCGCATACCGCAAAAGGAAAAAAAAAAATTATGTGGAGCTTAGTATGTACCAGTTACTATTCTAGGCACTTTACAAATGTTAACTTATTTATCCCTCATAATGACCCTCTGAAATAGAAACTATTATCCTTGTTTTACAGATGAGGAAAATGAGGTACAGAAAAATTAATTTGTCAAAGGTTGCCTAGCACATAGAACATAAATCATATAATATCACTTCTCTTTTTAAAACACTTCCATCTCAGAGTACATGCCAAAGTCTTTCCAAAGGCCAAAGGCCTAAAAGGTTATATGTGGTCTGCATCTCACCCCTGCTTCTCTACTTTATTTTCTTCCATAGCAATTTATTTATTTTTTTTGTCTATCTCTCCCCAAACAAATTAAGCTCTACCACAACAGGTAGGGATTTTTGTCCACTTCCCCACTACAGATTTTTTTCTCAGTGCCCAAAACAATGCCTTGCATAATAGGCCCTCTTTAAATAATTGTTGCTCAAATGAATGTACCTCTTCTCATTTACACTAAGTGAAAACTTTTAAAAAAAGAAAGTAAAAACAAGAATTTCAGAATTCCTGAATTTTAGAATTATATAAATTCAACATTTTTATGTGTTATAATCCTTAGGGCTTACTATCCTATGAGTGTTTATAAAATCAAACAGTATCAAAAAAGTAATAAGTTGTATAAAATTAAAACTTATGGGTATATGCAAAACTCCATTTAATTATGGGTAAATTACTTAGAGCAAGAATGAAAACAAAAAGCAGCACTCTTTAGCTATTTAAATGTGACAGATTTTTAAAAATCATATGTGAGAGAAGAGCCTAAAAAGAGTGTAGATTTTGGTCAATTTCATAGTTTGGATGAAGACAATCTTAAATGGATTCTGCCTGCTACTCTAAATGCCCAAGAACAAAGCTCTGACTTTTGGGCAGAGTTGTAGCAAATCAGCAACTGTGGTGTGTTAGATTCCAAGATGATTGTTCCCTTGTGGAATACCTGAAAAACAATTCAGTGAGGGCAGCACCTGTATTTTTTTTTTTAGAAAGAATTTTCAATATTTATTTGGTTGTGCTGGGTCTTAGTTGCAGCAGGCAGACTCCTTAGTTGCAGCATGCGAACTCTTAGTTGTGGCATGCATGTGGGATCTAGTTCCCTGACCAAGGATCAAACCCGGGCGCCCTGCATTGGGAGCGTGGAGTCCTATCCATGGCACCACCAGGGAAGTCCCAGCACCTATAATATTTTTAAGATCAAGCAAAGAATGTGGAAAAGACCGATGGATATCCATCAAGAATAATTTAAATAAATAATCGAATATAATTTTAAACTATGGTAGTGGTCAGTTTCAAGAGCTGCCTGCTATTTCACATTATTGTGTTCTTTTTTCAACTTCGTTTTCGGAAATTATGTACGTGCTTCTGAGGTTCATCTGCTTCAATTTTCTTTTACATTAAACTGCTAAACACCACTGCATTGGGCTTTCCTTTGGATGAAAGAAAGTTATTCTTCGGTATACTTAACACTTAAAAAAAAATGAATTATTCCATATTCACAAGAGCCATCTATCTAATTTGTAAACACGCTTATTTCTGGATTCCAGTCTCATAGATCTTCATTCTCCAGGTTTGGGAGTGGAGTCCAGGATCCTACGTTTCAGACCTTTCTTTAAGAACTACTCGACTCAATGCTATTTTCATATTTTGCTGCTTTCAAAATACTAATTTTAGACATCTAAAGAGGGGAGGGCAAACTCTGGTGGCTGTCAGAAGGAACAAGAATGAGCGGCCCACGTTGTACCATGTTGCAAAACTTTTCCTCAGTTGGTAGATCCTCCGTCCCTGGGGAGGAAATCAGTTCATTTTCACCAAGTAATTCACCATTTTTCAACCATTTCCGTCCACGTCCCTCAGGATGAACCCCAAAAGTCATGAACTCATCTCCGCGGCATAAGATAAAGCCCTGTTCGTCCCGCTTGCCCTCACAGGGCCGCGGGGACCGGTTCGCTTCCCGCCAGCCGGGCTCCTCCTCCGCTCGCCTTTCGGGTCTAGTCCTCCCGGAGGCGTTCGCCGCGGCAGGTCTTGGCGCCAACCGGGTGGCGGCGCTGTCTGCCCCGCGCGCCACCGCCTCAGGCCCGAGGGAGGCGGAGGCACGGCCTGCGGAGGAAGGGGCGGGAGCGAGGCGCGCGCCCTTCTCTCGCGTGCTCCCGCACCGCTCGCGTGACCGACCGGTGGGTGCTAGAGGCGCCGGCTGCCCGGAGCACGGACTGCCGGGCGCGCGCCGCTGCGAGGGGCGTCCGGGTCCGGGTTGGCGGACCCGGCCGGCGCGAG
>NW_020175670.1:6236763-6265151 GCF_003031525.2 Neophocaena asiaeorientalis asiaeorientalis
GCGTGTGGGTCCGGTTGGGTCCCTAGTTTTGAGGCCTAAGCCGAGCCCTATAGGCCTCGCGTCTCCTTTCCCGGAGGGGACCGGCCGGGCGGGGACTCGAGGCTTCTCTCTGACCGAGCGGGGGCTTTAGGGGCTTTGCCGGGCTCTCGAAGCCGCCAAACTTCGGACTTCGGTGTTTGGGGGTGGATTTCATTGTGAAAGGAGGACTGGGAAACTCCTGGCGCTGCCCGGGGCTTCCCGCGGCCGCCGGTGCCAGAGAGCCCAGTGGGCCCGGTGTTGGAAGGGCCCGCGTGGGTGGGCGCGGCGCGGCGGCCGCCAGGATCCAAGCCCCGGGAAGGAGCGGGTGGCGGGGCCGCCGCGAGTCCCCGGCCTCCCGGGAGAAAGGGCCCTTTGCAGATTAGAGATTTTTGAAATGAAAAAAGAGGTTACAAAGTCGTCCCTTTCCCGCTGAACTTTTGTTTTCTGACCGATAGAGGCCGGTAGAGGACTGTGAAAGAAAAGTTGTCCCCCAGGATGGACTTCTCGACCGCGCAGCCCAAGCCTGCCCCTGCCCTCTGTGGCGTTGTGAGTGCCGACGGGAAGATCGCTTACCCTCCGGGGGTAAAGGAGATCACCGACAAGATCACCACCGACGAAATGATCAAACGACTGAAGGTAAGCTCCTCTGGACCGAATGTTCACATTTCAGACGTTTGTGGTAGGAGGTGCTCTCTCCTGTGGTATTACAGCTCTGCTGGGCCTGGCCTTTAAGAGTTTCACTGACCAAGGTTTTTTTTTTTTTAGATATTTTACGTTTTCTCTTTTACCGCCTCTGAAAGGTATTGTTCTATCTTGGCTATATCTTTGAATGGTGATTTCTGTTAGGGGCATAATCATTATGGGAAATTCGAAGGGTGTGTGTGATCTTTTTTAATCTTACTTTTTTTTAAAGTATAAGAATTCGAGTATTTTTTTAAGTTTTTTTTTTTTTTCTAGAAATATTTACGAGAATACTATGCAGAGTAGCTTGCAGCCTTAAAGGTAGGCAGTAATTTGCTTAGGAAGGTTTTCATCAACTTCTGAGGAGACTGATTTATCAAAGCACAAAAGGCATTTAAAAAATTATTACAATTTTCTAACATCCAGAAGCTTAAATATGTATATAGTATGGTTAAACTTTGACAGAAGATACTGACTTTTCATAATTCAGGCTTGAAGTAAGATGATGATTTATGTCCACATGTTCAGAGGGGTTTGTGTGTGTTTGTTTGTTTAAATATTTATTTATTTGGCTGTGCTGGGTCTTAAGTTGCGGCATGCGGGGATCTAGTTTCCTGACCAGAGATCAAACCTGCACCCCTTGCATTGGGAGCACAGAGTCTTAACCACGACCACCAGGGAAGTCCCCAGAGGGGTTTTAAGAGAGAGTGATTATGGCTCTTTTTATGAGTCAGTGTATTTTTAAGCATGGTGGTCCTAATGTCAAGGTTGTAAGTTTCAGCCTTAGGTAAGTTAATTTTTTGCTTTTTGTTGCATGGACATAGATTGTGTATACAGCCTTACAAAGTAAGTGCTGTTCTTGTTAAGGGATCAGCTTGATGCAGTGTTTCTCAACCAGGACATGTTTGACCCCCAGGAGACATTTGGCAATGCTGAAGATGTTTTGGTTGTCACTATTGGGGCTGGATTGGAACAGGGTAAGACTGGAGACAGGGAGTCCAGCTAGGAAACTGTTAACAGTAGTCTAGGTCAGAGATGTTGAAATCATGAAGTAGGGCTATGATAGTGGGAATAGAGTGATAGGGAACGTTACAAGACACATTTCAGTGTTAGAATCAATCAGTGTTGGTGGGAGGTGAGGGAAGAAACGATGTTGACACTTTGCCAGTCTTTACCTTGGGCACTTGGTGAAATGTATTTTAAGGAATAATCTTGCCCCTTTGCTTTTAGAACTTATAGTGCCTAGTAAATGTTTACCATGTTATGAGTGATTAATATTTAAAGTATTCCTGTAGTTTGTTGTTAAAAATCTAATTGGATTCTGTGGTTTGTTGCCCCTTTGGAAGGAATGGGACACAATGCTGTCCATTAAAATAAACCTTGATATTAAAGACTGTACATAAAGTAGGGTGCTTAATTGATGCTTCTTAAGGTTATATTGTTATTGTTCTTAAGTGTTCTGAGATGCTGAAATATGAATTATGAAATATAAAGCTAAGTTAAAAAATTTATAGGTCCTTTAATTTTTATTTTCATATTAAGAATATCAAAACGTTGAATTCTAGTGACGGATAATCTTGTTAAAAAAAGAAAAGTTATGACCGTATATACATCTTCCATTTGGAAATAGATTAAATATCAGAAATATTGTTAACTAGAAATTGACACCAAGTCTAGAATGAGCATACGGTTAGAATATTCATTTTTTATGAGTTTTTTTGGAAGTTAAATTTGATACACATATTAACCAATTTGAATGTCCTATTGCTAAAATTTTGCTTTTCTCAAGAATTATGATTCTGTCTTCCTCCTGCCTTTCTAAGTCGATTTTGACTCTGTACATTTTAGGGATCCATGTTTAAAGTATTACTGTCTCGTTGGAAGTATAGGTTTCAAACAATATTTAACTGTATTTTTGATAACTTTGGTGTTATTTGTGGATAAATTTGGTAGTTTGTTATAACACAGTAACAATGTTCAAATGCTGTATAAATACAAAAGTGCTTAAAGGCAAGTAAAATCTTGGTCAGTGGGGCTTCCCTGGTGGTGCAGTGGTTAAGAATCCGCCTGCCAGTGCAGGGGACATAGGTTCGAGCCCTGGTCCAGGAAGATCCCACATGCCACGGAGCAACTAAGCCTGTGTGCCACAGCTACTAAGCCTGTGTTCTAGACCCCTGGAGCCACAACTACTGAGCCCACGTGCCACAACTACTGAAGCCCACCCGCCCAGAGCCTGTGCTCCGCAATGAGAAGCCCACACACCGCAACGAAGGGTAGCCCCCGCTCGTCGCAACTAGAGAAAGCCCGCGTGCAGCAACGAAGACCCAACGCAGCCAAAATTAAAAACAAAAACAAACAAACAAAAAAAATCTTGGTTAGTGGAATTCAGAGATGTTTGGTCCATTTTCTTCAGTTTTCAAGACTGGAACAAGCATTTTTACAGTGGAACCATAATTTTAGAGTTAGAAGGATTCTAAAAGAAATTCTGGAACTCCCTTTATTTCACAGATAACAAACGTTAGACCCAAAGTGGCCAGGTAACATTTACCAAGGTCAGCCATAGGACAGGTTAGTGGCAGAGCCAGGGCAATAGCATCATGTATATTCTTATTCTTATAGCTGCTTTATTCTAAGGAATCTAAACGAAGTTGAACAAAGAAGTTGTGATTTTTATTATGCAGTTGAAAACAGTAAAGTGAAAAGAGAAGGGAATCAATGAGAGTTAACTTGGTCTTTTGCAGGGAGATATGGGACAGCGTTTTCTTTTTTTTTTTTAACATTAGAAATTATTGTGATGCTTTGAAGCTTTCTTGAAAATAATTCTTAGAGTATATCTTTGGAGGAACTTAGACATACTTTTGTATTTTAGAAGTTTTAATTTCTGTTTCCAAGGAACTACTTTAAATATTTTTATGTCCAATCACACTGGCCTTCTGTCAGTTCCTTGAACATGCCATGCTCATTTCTGTCTAGACAGATTTAGAATTATGTAGCCCATATATGTACTCTTCCTCTCAGTTCATTAAGGAAAGTCTCTTAGATTCCCTGTTAATATATTCTTTTAATTCCTTCATATCACTTATTACAGATGTGATATTACATTTATGCATATGTTTATTTGGTTTGTCTCCCCAGCTTCTCTGTAAGCTTCATGAATATAGGTATCACATCTATTTGCTTAGTTTTGTATCCTCCCAGTGCTAAGTTTAATACCTGGCACATAGGTTCTCAACATATATTCCTTGAATGAGCGAATGAATACTTTGGTTTTTTTTTTTTTGGCTGTGTTGTGTCTTCTTTGCTGCTAGGGCTTTCGTGGAGCGGGGACTACTCTTCGAATACTTTGTATTAATACTGGTTTAGAGAAATATTTTTATTTTTGAAGATGAAGGATAATTTGAAAATATTTTGAATTGCAGCTAAGTACTTTATCTGAGATTTCATACTAGAGATGATAACACAGATATTTAGAATTTTAGAACCAGAAGGTAGCTTAGAGGTTATTTCATTTTGTTCTAATTTTCTGGATGAAGAAACTGAGTCTCAGAGGTTGTGACCAACCCTAGTCACATAAAGCTGAAAACCATCATTAACAGTTTTGTTATTTAGGTAAATTACAAATATATATTAATTGGCAGAAATATTAAAATTCATACAAAGGCTGTTTGCAAGGATAGCAGACATTTTAATACCAATGTTATATTAAGCATCAAGATTTCATTAAGGATTCTGAAACTAATGCAAATCATGTCTGATAAGTTTAATAAACAAGATACACCTATAAACAATGTTGTACAAAGTTCCATTAAGTGCTTCTGCCCACAGTTTGTTATACACGGTCTATCTCAGATCATGTATTACAAAGCTGTGTGCTACACGCTTTTTTTTTCTTCCTTTTTTGCTATTTTGGAAGTGGGAAGCCCTTGAAAGCCTTCGTTTTTAAAGGGAGGGATTAGGATGAAGTTTGTTGCTATATCCATTTCTTATTATCTGCTCTCAGAGTTCAGTGCCCCAGACAGTTCTCTAGCCACAGCTCCATACCCAAACCTGCCATATTCATTCTGTCACAGAATCAAATCAAAATACTTATTACCTTGGTACTAAGAATGAGGAAAAATTAAATAATAGGGTTTTATTGTTCTGAAAATGTCCCCCACTTTTCTCCCACTAGGTGTTACTTCTGTGTTTTCTTTGTATTTTTCTGTAATCTTTCTCTTTCTGTCAGCCATTCTCCCTCTTCCACATGCTCGTGCTTCTACTTTCTATAGTCTGGCCTGTTGGATAGTTCAGTAGGAAGTGGGGTATGGTGAGCTTGATTTAGGTAGGACATCTCCCTTTTCCCATCAAACCTAGGTTGGAAGAGGGGAGGAATAGATTAGGGGCAGGAAGGCCATGAATTCTTTCATTTTTCTTCCCCTCAGGTGGACCTCAGAAATACTTGATTTGTTGTAATTATTTTCACTTGCATAAATGACTTTTATTTATCCCTAATTGCCACATAGTATGCTAATTTTGCTCATAATTCAATATGTGATTCCTAGTCTGAATTTTGTTTATATCTTTTACTTTAATATTTGTATTAATGCAGAAGATTCTGCTAAGTAATTAAGAAGTTAAATGGAGAGGCAAGATTTCTTAAAATGAAGTCCTAAAATATAGCCAATATACATTTGTGAAGTAATACTTCATGCAGCACAGCTTTTATTTTATTTATTTATCTATCTATTTATTTATTTATTTTTGGCTTTGTTGGGTCTTTGTTGGTGTGTGCAGGCTTTCTCTAGTTGCAGTGAGCGGGGGCTACTCTTCGTCGTGGCGTGCGGGCTTTTGGTTGCGGTGGCTTCTCTTGTTGCGGAGCACAGGCTCTAGGCGCGCAGACTTCAGTAGTTGTGGCACACGGGCTCAGTAGTTGTGGCTTGTGGGCTCTAGAGCGCAGGCTCAGTAGCTATGGGTGCGTGGGCTTAGTTGTTCCACGACATGTGGGATCTTCCCGGACCAGGGCTCGAACCGGTGTCCCCTGTGTTGGCAGGTGGATCCTTAACCACTACACCACCAGGGAAGCCCCTGCCGTTTTAATCATTTTTAATTGTACAGCTGAGTGCTGTAAAAGTACATTCACATTGTTGTGCAGCCTCATCATCCATCTCCACAACTTTTCATCATCCTTAACTGAACTCTGTACCCATTAAATTATAACTCTATTCTCCCCTTCCCCCAGCCCAGGCAACCACCTTTCTGCTTTCTGTCTCTATGAATTTGACTACTCTAGGAGCCTCATATAAGTGGGATCATACAATATTGCTGCTTTTGTGACTGGCTTATTTCACTTGGCATAATGTCTTCAAGGTTTATCTGTATCGTAGTATGTGTCAGAATTCACGTGTATAACATCTGTTTATCCTTTCATCCATTGATGGACACTAGGGTGACTTCTACTTTTTGCCTACTGTTGGTAACTTTTCTTACTATCTCACAGTTTTGTGGATTAGAAATTTGGGCAGGGCTTGGCTTGATTATTCTGCTCCACATTGCATACTGGGCTCACTCACTGGTATTCAGCTGGTGATTAGACTGGTGAAGTATATACACACTGGCTTCTCTCAAACACTTGGTACCTCAGTAGGAACAGCGGAAAGACTGGACTCAACTGGGCCCTTCTTCTTGTCTATGATGCAGTGTTAAGGCTTCTCCACATGGTCTCTCCAGCAGGGTAGTTGGGTTCAGGGTTCCAAGACACTATGGAGGAAGTTGCCAGTACTTTTAAAGACTTTATTCAGAATTGGCAGTGGCACTTCTACCTTATTCTACGGTTTAAAGTAGTCATACCACAGCTGACATTCAAGGAGAGAAAATTTGACCCTACTTCTCAATGGAAGAAGTAGGAAAGAATTTGTAGCCGTCTTTAATCTACCACAGGAGCTCTCATGATAAGTCAAAGTGTACTATGTAGCTATAGTCATACATTTGTAAAACATTTAATCTCAAAAACAACAGTATATATTTGCAGCCAATTTGCTAGATTTGTAAAATTTATTTTAAATACTCTAAGAAAAAAATTGTAGGAACTTTTTTACGTGCTAGTTAGGGAAGAATTATGGGGGAGGTTCATGATTTGATCCTAGAGCTTGTTTCTTACATTTTTTGAATTTTTACTAGAAAGTATCACTGGCCAATCATAATGATGATTTCCCCCCTTCTCTCTTTTTTAAAAAAAATCCATTTTAACTTCTTATTTTGAGACATTTTATCCCTCTAGAAAAGTTGGAAAAGTTGTACCTTCAACAGTCATCCCTTCATTTAGATTCACCAGTTGTTAACATTTTGTTACTTTTGCTTGCTTTAATGTTTCTCCAAACACACACACACACAGAGGGAGACAGATGTAACATACATTTTTGTTTGAGAGTTACTTGCATCTGTCATGACATTCCACCTCTGAATGCTTCAGCAGTCTTCTTAGAACAAGGATATTCTCCTACTTTATAACAATTATCATTATCACACTCAAGGAATTTAACATTGATACAGTGATACCTGTTATGCTATCCATAATAAAATTCCCTCAGCTGCCCTAAAAATGACTTTTTAAAAGTTGAATTTTTCTTCCTCTATCCAAGTTGCAGTATAGGATCACATGCATTTATTACATCTCTTTTGTCTGTTTTAATCGAGAAAGTCCTCTCATTTTCTGGGGGTGTGTTGTTCATGACATTTTTTGAAGCATTTGTCTTATAAGAGTTCATAATCTGTTTTGTCTTATTTCCTCATGCTTAGATTCAAATTGAACCTTTTTTGGCAAGTATACTACACAATTGGTGTTGTGTAGTTCCCTTAGCATCATATCAGGAGACATATAATGTCATTTTGTCCTATTGGCTTTGCTAAGTTTGATCACTTGTGTACAGCCCTCTGCATTGTAAAGGTATTTCCCTCCCTTTGCAATTAATAAGTAATATTTAAGGTAATAAATAGTTTTTAAGAATAATTTGTTTTCCAGCAATTCTTACTCAACTGTTTTAGCACCCACTTTGGTGGTTATAAAATGTTGCCTTGATTGATTGATTGATTTGGTTTTTTTGTTTGTTTGTTTTTGGCTGTACGCGGGCCTCTCACTGTTGTGGCCTCTCCCGTTGCGGAGCACAGGCTCCGGATGCGCAGGCTCAGCGGCCATGGCTCATAGGCCCAGCCGCTCTGCAACATGTGGGATCTTCCTGGACTGGGGCACAAACCCTTGTCCCCTGCATCGGCAGGCGGACTCTCAACCACTGCGCCACCAGGGAAGCCCTTGATTGATTGATTGATTGATGGCTGTGTTAGGTCTTCGTTGCTGCTCATGGGCTTTCTCTGGTTGTGGCGAGTGGGGGCTATTCTTTGTTGTGGTGAACCGGCTTCTCTTATTGCAGAGCATGGGCTTCAGTAGTTGCAGGGCATGGGCTCAGTAGTTGTGGCTTGCAGGCTCTAGAGTGCAGGCTCATTAGTTGTGGAGCACGGGTTTAGTTATTCTGCAGCACGTGCGATCTTCCTGGACCAGGGATGGAACCCGTGTCCCCTGCATTGGCAGGCAGATTCTTAACCACTGCGCCACTAGGGAAGTCCCAACAATTGGTTTATTTTTTTCTGTTTGTATTAAATTTTATATGTATATACACATACATACATACATTCACTCTTGTGGACTGGACTCTTCATTTCTACTGACAAGTATTATCTTTGCTTGATTTTTTTTTTATTGTGGTAGATAACATAACAAAAACCATCTTAACCATTTTTAAGTGTACACAGTACAGTAGTGTTAACTATATGTACATTGTCAATACTACAGATCTCTAGAAAGTTTTCATCTTGTAAAACTGAAACTCTGTACCCACTGAACAACTCCCTTTCCCCCATCCCCCTCAGCCCTTAGTGACCACTTCCTGTTTCTAGGAGTTTAACTACTTTAGATACCTCACGTATAAATGTGGAATCATATGGTATTTGTCCTTTAGTGACTGGCTTATTTCACTTAGCATGAAGTCCTTAAGGTTTATCCATTTTGTAGCATATGACAGGATTTTCTTCTTTTTTAGGGCTGTGTAGTATTCCAGTGTATATATCTACCACACTTTCTTTATCCATTAATGGAAGTTTAGGTTGCTTCCACCTTTCAGCTATCGTGAGTAATGCCGCAGTGAACATGGGTATGCGTATATCTCTTTGAGATCCTGTTTTCAATTCTTTTGGATATAGCTGGGATTGCTGGGTCATATGATAATTCTATTTAAACATTTTTGAGGAACCCCTTCATACTGTTTTCCATAGTAGCTGCTTCATTTTACCTTTCCACCAGTAGTACACAAGGGTTTCAGTTTCTCCACATCAGTGCTTATTTTCTGTGTTTTTGATAGTGGCCGTCCTAACAGGTATGAGGTAATGTCTCGTTGTGGTTTTGATTTGTGTTTCCCTGAGGACTGGTGATGTTGAGCATCTTTTCTTGCTTACTGGCCAGTTGTGTATCTTATTTAGAAAAATGTCTATTCAAGTCCTTTGCCCATTTTTTAATCAGGTTATTTGTTTTATTGTTGTTCAGTTGTAGGAGTGTGTGTATTCAATTTTAGGAATTACATTGTTCGTTCTTTTTATTTAATTCTACATGGTTCAAGAGTCAAAACTATAGAAAAACTTACACTTCTAGAAGTCTTCTTCCCATCTTTATCCTTTCCACTTCATTTCCACCCACCTCCCCTCTGTAGATAATCATTTTCATTAGTTTCTGGTTTATCCTTTCTGTGTTACTGCCCTTCTTCTTAAAAGATAAACTACTATATATACTCTATTGTGTTTTGCTTTCTTCACCCAATATGTCTTGGAAATCACACCGTATCTGGAAATGTCTTTAAATTCATTTTCATGGTGTTATAGTATTCTATGTGTAGATGTGCCATAGTTTACTCAACTAGGCTCTCATTGTTGATTTGAGATTGCTTGTAATATTTCAAGTAATGCTGAAGTGAATAACCTTGTTACACATTGCTTTGTATTTGTGGAAGTGTATCTTTAGGGTAAGTTCTAGGATTGTTGGGCCAAAGGGTACATTTCTGAGTTTTTGTTAGAGGTGGTCATATTCTCCTTCATATGGGTTGTACCATTTTGTACTTCCACCAGCAAGTAAGTATAAGAGTGTCCAGCCTCTCAGTAATGTATTGTCAAGTAATGCCTACTTTTAAAGTAGCAAATTGGCAAATTAACTCTTGCCCCAAAAAGCCATTTTATTGCCTCCTGGCAACAAGAGAAGTTCGTTATGAGAATGATTAAATATAAGTGCTCCATTGAGGTTCAAAAGGATAAGAACCCTATTTAGATTTCCTTAGAAACTCAAAAGGAATTGAGTGACTTTTTTAGTATGTTTAAGGAAATGAGGGTGGGTGGGGTAGAGATGGAGACAGAATTTTAGGAACAAAGATGATGTTGAAATCATCAAGACTCACTTAGGTCTTTATTCAAGATCTTGAGTTAAATAGAAATGAGGTGAAGGCTTATTATTAAAAATCATAAATGAAATAAATAACGGCATTGGCATGTAAAATGCCAGTGCCGTGATTTATTTTCCAATTATCAGAAATCTGTAGATGTCCAAGGGAAAAAGTGCTTTGTGTTCACAGTAGGAGAATAGGCTTAAAGCATTAATGAATTTTGTTCCTATTAGCTTCTATTTTCAGAGTTAATTATTTAAATTAAATACTACTTTGGCTGAGGTTGTTGGCATATAGAATTATGTCCAATTATGGTCAGAAAGATAAAATGAGTGGAGTTTATACATGATATAAAAGCATAACAAGTTTTTATTTGCTGAAGACAACAAATCGAGACGTTTCTAGATAACGGTTGTAATAGAAATCTAAACACAAACATAACGAAGGAGTTTAACTAAATTTCTTTCCCTTGCTGTTGGCATTTGGTCTTTTACATTAGTACAGATCTTCCCAACTGATACTCTACACAGTTGTAAGTATGCCTAAATACAGAGTCCCTCAGCCTTTGGAGATTACAAATATTACATCGTTTTTTGTATATTATGTGGTATTTTAAAAGTTGGGAACTGCCATAATATATGTGTTGTTTTTCATGTTATATTATAAAATTATTATTAAGATCAAACACTTAAAACTTCCTACCAAATAGGGGCCCTGTGATTAGTGCTGATAAAGCCAGCCCTTAAATAGCATTAGTCCATTAGGGGAACCTGGATTTATACGAGGAATAACACTGGAATGGATTTCCGTTTATATGAAGGATATTTGAGATTATTATATCATACGTTAAATGTCAGTTATGTGCTAGGATTGTATCTGTTTCTTTGGATAAAGAGCTACTAAGAATTTTGGTGGTCAAGAGAAGTTTCAAGGAAAAGGTGACAGTTGTACTGGGATTTGAAGGCTTAGACTTTGGTAAGCAAATAGGTGGTAAAACATTTCAAACAGATGAATAGCAGGGACAAAGAGACAGAAGCGTGCTTGGTGTGTTTGAAGAAAATGAGTAAAATAGTTTTGCTAGAACTAAAGCATCCTAAAAGAGTAGTTGAGAGGAAAAAAGAGGAAGTTACCAATGAAATTGGTAGAATCCTTAAATGACAGAGGAATTTGTATTTTAAAAAAAATAGCTAAAAAAAAAATAGAGCTAAAGAGTGATATGTCTACATTGTGGTCTTGCATGATTAGCAAAGCTAGGTGACCAAGGAGTTTTTGAAGCACATGAATACCACCCTTCTTTGAGGCCAATTTGTGGAGATTTTTTATCCTCACATCCAGACCAGATAGTATCTTTGGTTGAACAGTAATCCACTTCTAATTGATACTGTCTGAATGAATCTGTCGGTTGCTGAGAGTTTAGTCACGTGATACTAGGTGTGAAGCCTGTGGATGAGTAAAATTTTAAGAACAGTTAGTAGAATTTTATGTACTAGATTATAACAATATGAATTGGATTTAAAAAAAATAAATTTATATATATATTTATTTATTTTTGGCTGCGTTGGGTCTTTGTTGCTGCACGCGGGCTTTTTCTAGTTGCAGTGAGTGGGGACTACTACTCGTGGTGTGCGGGCTTCTCATTGCGGTGGCTTCTCTTGTTGTGGAGCACAGGCTCTAGGCACATGGGCTTCAGTAGTTGTGGCACATGGGCTTAGTTGCTCTGCGGCATGTGGGATCTTCCCAGATGAGGGATGGAACCTGTGTCCCCTGCATTGGCAGGCGGATTCTTAACCACTTTGCCACCAGGGAAGTGCCAGATTTTTATTATATATATTCAGTGCATGTTTTTCCAAAATTTCATGGAATTTCTGTGGTAGGAATTCAAGTAAACATTAATTGTAATTTGATGCCAAATTATTTTTTTTTCTAATTTTTATTTATTTTTGGCTGCATTGGGTCTTCATTGCTGCGTGCAGGCTTCAGTAGTTGCAGCATGCAGGTCAGGAGTGTGGCATGCGGACTCAGGAGTTGTGGCTTGCGGGCTCTAGAGCACAGGTTCAGTAGTTGTGGCGCACAGCCTTAGTTGCTCTGCAGCACGTGGGATCTTCCCAGACCAGGGAAGGAACTGATGTCTGCTGCGTTGGCAGGCGGATTATTAACCACTGTACCACCAGGGAAGTCCCTCAAATTATTTCAATACTTGAAAATTAAGTTCAGTGGCCATGTATTATTTCCTATAATTTCAAATGTTTGTTGAATTGAATAGCCTTCATCTAGCCACTATAAAATTAGTAGAGGTGAATTTCTTATCTGCAAAAAGAAGAGTTTAAGATTTATAAGGACTGAGTCAGTGTATATCAAGAGACTGCTTTGTTTCTGGCAGAAGTTTCAAAATGATTTTCTTCTTGAAGCATATACCTAAATAGCTTTGAAGAACGTGATAAAAAGCATCAGGCAGTAATAAAATGAAAATATTTTTAGATCTCTTGGAAATCATGTTATATAATCTTGTCTACTATATTCAGTTTTCATCCTTTTTAAAAAAATTTTATTTTTCTCTGCGTGGGGTCTTCATTGCTGTGTGCAGGCTTTCTTTAGTTGCAGTGAGCAGGGACTACTGTTAGTTGCAGTGTGTGGGCTTCTCATTGTGGTGTCTTCTCTTGTTGCGGAGCACAGGCTCTAGGAGTGCAGGCTTCAGTAGTTGTGGCACGTGGGCTCAGTAGTTGTGGCTCGTGGGCTCTAGAGCACAGGCTCAGTAGTTGTGGCACATGGACTTAGCTGCTCCGCGGGATGTGGGATCTTCCCAGACCAAGGATCGAATCCATGTCCCCTGCATTGGCAGGTGGATTCTCAACCACTGTGCCACCACGGAAGTCCCCCAGAAAGCATACTTTTAAGATCTAGGCTTTTGAAACCTATTAAGCTTTGTTTTTTTGGCCCAGTACATGGCCTATCCTGGCAGACATACCATGTATACCTGAAAAGAATGTATGTTTTGCTGTTGTTGAATGTAGTGTTCTATAGGGTCAAGTAATGTTCTTTAAGCCAGGAGATTGAGATCGTTATTCATCATCAAGTCTTTTCTAATTCTGAAGAGTTTTGGTCTAGTTCTGTTGCTGAGAAAGAGTGATAAAGCCTCAAATTGTGATTGTGGAATTGTCCATTTCTCCCTTTAAATCTGTCAGTTATTCTTTCATTTGTTTTGAAATTCTGTTGTTAGGCACATGTGCATTTAGGATTGTTAGACATTACCAAGAGTTGACCCTTTTAGCATTATGAAATGTTCCTGATGTCTAAATTGCACCTTTTACAGTTTCTGTATGCATTATATGTTTTTATACCCTTTTGTTTTCAACTTATGTGTCTTTATATTTTAAATGCATCTGGCATATGGTTGGGTCATGCTTTAAAAAATTTTTTTTTAATATTTAATCTATTTTGACAATCTTTGCCTTTAAATTGGAGTGTATAACTCGCATTTAATATTATTGATGTGGTTGGATGATATATGTGGATGATATATGTCTACCATTTTGTACTTTTCCTTTTTTTTTTTGCGGTACGCGGGCCTCTCACTGTTGTGGCCTCTTCTGTTGCGGAGCACAGGCTCCGGACGTGCAGGCCCAGCGGCCATGGCTCACGGGCCCAGCCGCTCCGCGGCATGTGGGATCTTCCCAGACCGGGGCATGAACCCGTGTCCCCTGCATTGGCAGGCAGACTCTCAACCACTGCGCCACCAGGGAAGCCCTGTACTTTTCCTTTTGTCTCATCTATTGTTGTTCCCCTCTTTTCCTGCCTTTTATCTTTTAAAAAATATATTTGTTGATTTATATTTTATTTGGCTGCATCCGGTCTTTTTTTTTTTAATTTTTATTTATTTTTGGCTGTGTTGGGTCTTTGTTGCTGTGTGTGGCTTTCTCTAGTTGCAGGGAGCAGGGGCTATACTCTTGGTTGTGGTGCGCAGGCTTCTCTTGTTGAGGAGCATGGGCTCTAGGCACACGGGCTCAGTAGTTGTGGCTCTTGGGCTCTAGAGCACAGGCTCAGTAGTTGTGGCACACGGGCTTAGTTGCTCCACGGCACGTGGGATCTTCCCAGACCAGGGATGGAATCCATGTCCCCTGCATTGGCAGGCAGATTCTTAACCACTGTGCCACCAGGGAAGCCCTGTGTCCGGTCTTAATTGTGGCACGTGGGATTCTTCTGGTTGTGGCATGCAGAATCTTTTGTTGCGGGATGCAAGATCTTTTAGTTGTGGCATGTGAGATCTAGTTGCCTGACCAGGGGTCAAACCCAGGCCCCGTGCATTGGGAGTGCAGAATCTTAGGCACTGGACCACCGGGGAAGGAACCCTGCCTTTTATCTTAATTTGTTATTTTTTAGAATTCCATTTTAATTATTTTTGATTTTATAGGTATATCTTTTCACTCTGTGTGTGTGTATCTGTCTGGCTATGTCTGTCTGTCTGGTTGTGTTGTACAGGGATTGCAATACATATCCTTAACTGTTTATAGTCTTAGACTTTTATTTTTCTGCTACTTCATGTAAAATGTAAGAACCTTTCATTAGTATGGGTCCATTTATCACAGCCCCACCTTTTATGCTATACATGCATTATAAACCCCACATTAAACAGTTATATGTATTTTAAATAAATGCAAGGGAAGTAGTCTTTTATATTTATGCACTTATTACCATTTTTTGTGCTTTTTTTCATTTTTTCTCAAATGTTGGATTTTCCACCTGATGATATATCCCTTCAGCCTGAGAAACTTCCCTTTAGTGTTTCTTTTAGTGAAGATTTGCTGAGATAATTTCACTTAGTTTTCATTTGTCTGAAAATGTTTATTTAACCTTCATTTTTGAAGGATATTACATTTTGGATATAAAATTCTGGGTTGACAGTTTCAGTGCTTTAAAAATGTAATTCCACTGTCTTGTGTTCTCCAGTGCTTCAGATGAGAAGTCAGTGGTAATATGTATTTTTGTTTCTTTGTATGTAATGTGAGATTTTTTTCTGGCTGCTTTTGAAAGGTGTCTCTTTTTCTTTGATGTACAGAAGTTTCATTGTGATGCCCTGAGGTTTGTGTTTCCCAAATACTTGTCCTGCTTTGGAATCACTGAGCTTCCTGGGTCTATAAATTTATGTCTTTCACCAAATTTGGGGAATTTTGGGTCATGATATCGTCAAGCTGTTTTTTCTTATTTCCTTCTCCCCCCTTTTTTCCTCTTTCCAGGTTCCACTTACACATATGTTAGATTTTTTTTATATTGCCCTCAGATCACTGGGGCTCTTTTTTTTCTTTTTTTAAAATTAATTAATTAATTTATCTGTCTATCTATTTATTTATTTATGGCTCCGTTGGGTCTTCGTTGCTGCGCGTGGGCTTTCTCTAGTTGCGGTGAGCGGGGGCCACTCTTCGTTGCGGTGCACAGGCTTCTCATTGCGTTGGCTTCTCTTGTTGCGGAGCACCGGCTCTAGGCGCGCGGGCTTCAGTAGTTGTGGCATGTGAGCTTAGTAGTTGTGGCTTGTGAGCTCTAGAGCACAGGCTCAGTAGTTGTGGCACACGGGCTTAGTTGCTCCGCGGCATGTGGGAACTTCCCGGACCAGGGATCGAACCCATGTCCCCTGCACTGGCAGGCGGATTCTTAACCACTGTGCCATCAGGGAAGCCCTCTTTTTCTTTTTTCAGTCATTTCTCTTTGTGTTCTTCAAATTTGGTCATTCCTATTGATTTGTTCTTAAGTTTATAACTCTTATTTTCAATCACAGATACAGCCTGAAAAATGTAAAATCACAGGGATTTGGGAGATGATCTATATAGCATTAACTGTGTGTGTGTTTCCTCTTTTTAAAAATATATAAATTTTTACATATAGTAAAGTTCATAAACCTTAAGTATAACATTTTATTAATTTTTACATACATATATGCATATTGCCATTATCCAGATCAGGATGGCACTGCAGTAGGCTGCCTTATGTTCCCTTCCCCAGAGATAGAGACCCTTCTGATCTTTATCAACTTAGATTAGTCTTGCCATCAAAAAAATGAAATCATGCAGTATGTACTCGTTTATGTCTGACTCTTTTCTTAAACGTTGTGTCTGAGATTCATCCATGTTGTTATGGGTTGTAGTGATTTTCATTGTATGAGTACACCAAAATTTATTTATCCATACTGTTATTGATAGGTATTTGGGTTAGTAGTTTTTTGCTTTTATGAAAAAAACTTCTATGAATAATGTACATGGTTTTTGGTAGTGGTAAGAACTCATTTATCTTGGGTATATACCTGGGATTGGTAGATTTTTTCTGTGAAGGGTCAGTAAAAATTTATTTTGTGGGTCAAGAGAATACTGTATAAATACTTACATAGTAAGAACTTTTATTTTTTTTTAACAAAATTCAAAACATAGTGATTCAGTACTTTTTTTTTTTTTTTTTGGTAACACAGGTCTGCTAATGAGAAAAATGGAATTCTTTGGAGGGGAAGGTGTGGAACTAACATTTTACTTAATTGGGGCTCAAAGTTAGTGTTTTCAGTCACCAAAATTGATTTCAAATGTTTACCTATTGAGCTTCCCTGGTGGTGCAGTGGTTGAGAGTCCGCCTGCTGATGCTAGGCGACACGGGTTCTATGCCCCGGTCCGGGAAGATCCCACATGCCGCGGAGCATCTGGGCCCGTGAGCCATGGCTGCTGAGCCTGCACGTCCGGAGCCTGTGCTCCGCAATGGGAGAGGCCACAACAGTGAGAGGCCCGCGTACAGCAAAAAAAAAAAAAAAAAAAAAAATGTTTACCTATTAATGCTGATCTGTAGTGAAATGTGGTGTATTTCATTTGAAAATGTTTTTTCACACAGAGACTTCCAAATATTGATATCAGTTCATGAACATATGATTTTAATTGATCATATTCATTGCTTGGAAGGCATTTATAGAATTATTTTATATTTTTCTTTTGATAATTGCCTTTTAGCATGTCATTACATTGCATATTAATAGCTTCCAGTTGAAGGGTTAGGTGGTAGTTCCTCAACTGCAATTTGAAATGGACTTTGAAGTGTGGAAATTTCCTGTGCATGTGTGTTGAGGTCCTAAAAATCCTGCTAGAATTGCAGTTTGAGCATGGAAATGGAAATCTCAGTTTTTATTATAATTTTTGGCAGCACAGGAAGAAGGAGCTTGACATTTCTTGTGATTCAGTGGATGTTAGTTATTGAAATATGTTAAATTTTCACATAGATGTGCTTAACAGCCCTTTGGTTACAGCTTGAATTCATTGAGAAACAGCCCCACACCAGTAGCCAAAGCTACTTTCTGAAGCCGTTCAGTGTTTAAAAATACTAACAACAAATACTATCAATTAAGGGGTGTTGAGTGTGGAAAGAAGCTGAAGATTACTGGAGTGATGTTTGCAGGAATCGCAAGAAAAACAAGAAGGAATTCTCTTTTTCCTATTCCTGCCTTCTAATCACCTTCCTGTCAAAGAAGTCTAGGCAATGCATTTTCCAGAATCCCAGTTTCAACATCAGAGAACAGAGTATAGAGGAGGTGGATTTGGAGTTGAGAGACACTGTGTAAATAATTAGCATACTATTCTGATATGTGAACTTCAGTAGAACCAGAAAACTTGTTTCATGTTTCCATCTAACAAGATACAGCTATCCTTCTTTTAAAAAATGAGGATGTTCTCACCTCTTTCCAGATAGTCTCAGTAGTTATGCAATATCCAGTCCCTAGGTGACAAATACCCTATTCTGGGTGATGTTATTGGTTTTTTAGTTAAAACACTATTCCATTTGAATAGTCTAACTCAAGGGTTAACTTAAATTTCATATTTTACACATGTAAAGGAAAATAAAATTGAAATAATTTGGCTGTTAGTTCTAAAAATCTTCACATTCAGTTTGACCCTTCTAAATCTTATTTTTGACTAGATGTTGATGTTTGTGTTTTCCCACACAGTATAATTGTTGTCAGAAGTATTAATGATACCGAATATCTTGAAAAAGTGCCCCATAACTGACAGAGGATTAATCTCCAAAATATACAAGCAGCTCATGCAGCTCAATATCAAAAAAACAAATAACCCAATCCAAAAATGGGTGGAAGACCTAAATAGACATTTCTCCAAAGCAGACATACAGATTGCCAACAAACACATGAAAAGATGCTCAACATCACTAATCATTAGAGAAATGCAAATCAAAACCACAGTGAGGTATCACCTCACACTGGTCAGAATGGCCATCGTCAAAAAAATCTAGAAACAGTAAATGCTGGAGAGAGTGTGGAGAAAAGGGAACCCTCTTGCACTGTTGGTGGGAATGTAAATTGATACAGCCACTGTGGAGATCAGTATGGAGGTTCCTTAAAAAACTAAAAATAGAACTACCATATGACCCAGCAATCCCACTACTGGGCATATACCCTGATAAAACCATAATTCAAAAAGAGTCATGTACCACAGTGTTCATTGTAGCACTATTTACAATAGCCAGGACTTGGAAGCAATCTAAATGTACATCGACAGATGAATGGATGAAGAAGATATGGCACATATATACAATGGAATATTACTCAGCCATAAAAAGGAATGAAATTGAGTTATTTGTAGAGGTGGGTGGACCTAGAGTCTGTCATACAGAGTGAAGTAAGTCAGAAAGAGAAAAACAAATACCGTATGCTAATGCACATATACGGAATCTACAAAAACAGTACCGATGAACCCAGTACCAGGGCAGGAATGAAGATGCAGACATAGAGAACAGACTTGAGGACACAGCGGGGGAAGAGGAAGCTGGGACGAAGTGAGAGAGTAACATTGATATATGTACACTACCAAATGTAAAATGGATGGCTAGTGGAAAGCTGCTGCATAGCACAGGGAGATCAGCTTGATGCTTTGTGATGACCTAGAGCGGTGGGATAAGGAGGGTGAGGGAGGCTCAAGAGGGAGGGGATGTGGGGATATATGTATACTTACAGCTGATTCACTTTGTTGTACAGCAGAAACTAACACACCATTGTAAAGCAGTTATACTCCAATAAAGATATTTTTTTAAAAAGTGCCCCAATGTTGTTTCTGAGATGTTCTTCCAAGTCATTAAACACTTAATGCTGCAGGATTTGGTGCTAGTGCTTTTCTAGATATTGTCAGGCATTGTCAGCCCAGGGTTTTCAAACTGAAGTTTATACAAGCGCCAGCAACAGCACTTCTTACACTAACTTCCAGCTGTGACTTTTTCTAAGATCACTGATTTTTAAGACACATCTGAGTATCAGACATCTTAAAATTTGGGTGTTAGAATTAATAAATATGGTAATTTTAATTTATCATGGACCCATGTATGCCAGACACTAGGCTGGGAACTTCATGTCTGTTATCTCAAAATATAATCTTTTAAGATTGTATTATTATCTTTGTTTTATAGACAAAGAAGGACTTATTTATTTATTCAAGTCACATATCCATTGAGAGGTAGAACAGAACTCACACACATGGTCTGAATAAATCCAGAATTTAATTTGTGTTCTTTTTGTGCTCTAAGGAGGAGATCAGTTTCAGAGATCAGGGTAGAATGAGTGTGTATGCTCATCAGTCCTTAGCATTGTTGTCTCAGTGGACTCAGCCAGTAGGAACCACTCTGGGTTGGAGATTGACAATCAAAAAATTACCAAAATCTGGGATGGCTGTAGGCGCAATACTATTAGAGTTTGACTGAAATGGCTACACTTGGGTGTAGGCAGACAGGGAGGTAAGTAAGGCAGGAGGGGCCTGTAGAATATGATTGAAGATTTAGAATTCATATTGAAGGCAATGACTAGATTTAGTGAGAACAAAAAATGAAGGAATTAGGGGTGGAATGTTCTAAAAGGATTTTTAACCACTGGACCACCAGGGAAGTCCCTAAAAAGGAAACTTTTTAAGAGGTAAAACACTTTGTAATGAGGTTCAAGATGTGACTCAAGTAGGATGAAGATGAAAAACATTGATGAGATAAATTAGTGAGAGATGCTTTCAGTAATTCTGAGACAACAGGTATGAACTATTTGAGGCAAATTGGGGCATGTAGTCACTCTGTGACTAAGGAAGTATAATGCTGGGATATTAATTGGGTGTTTGATCTAGAGTGAATTGTAAATTTAAATTCTTAGTCTGGGAATTCTGAATTGAGAATCTGAAGATTTACGTCTAAATCCTGGATCCTCTTCTTACCAACAATGTAACCTATATAAAATCTTTTCTTTGAAGTTTTTTCCTCTGTTGAGAATGGGTATGTTAAGACTCTCCCTCCGTCCCCCGTAGTCATAGTTAAGGGTTATAGACTACACACGCTACAAGCTAATGTGTTTTTCCTCCCAGGCCTAGGCTTTGGTTTTGTGGTCTTACAATTCCTTGGGACTTTTTCACTTTGTAAAAGGCATGCATTTTGCCTTGCAAAAGATTGTCCTGTCTTTGAACCTTTGCAGTCTCCCTTAGTTTCTCTGGGTGACTCTTTTTTGCCCCTCTATGTTTGCTTAGAACTTACAGGAGGAAGAGAAGTCTATATGCTATAGATGTCAATGCCCAGTGGTTATATAGAAAAAGCCATGGGTAGCTTACTTGGCTTACATTGTCTAGGGCGATTATGTGTCTTCCCTTTCAGTTATTCTCTTTCCTGATGTTGGAAGGTGGCTTGTAAATCACAGCTCTCTCAGTTGAACCTTTTTCATTGCCTTAAAGGGACCTTAACATTTAAAAGAATATTTTTTTGGAAAGATGTGAGGCTTTTATCTCTCCAGTTCATTTTTTAAAATAAATTTATTTATTCATTTATTTTGTGCTGCGTTGGGTCTTCATTGCTGTGTGGGGGCTTTCTCTAGTTGCAGTGAGCGGGGACTGCTCTTCGTTGAAGTGCACGGGCTTCTCATTGCGGTGGCTTCTCTTGTTGCGGAGCTCGGGCTCTAGGCCTGCGGGCTTCAGTAGTTGTGGCATGTAGGCTCAGTAGTTGTGGCTCACGGGCTTAGTTGCTCTGCGATTTTAAAAACATCCTTATTGAGAGGTAATTCATATACCATGCAATTCACCGATTTAAAGTGTACAATTCACCTATTTAAAGTGTACAATCCACCTATTTAAAGTGTACAATCACTGGTTTTAGTATATTCACAGATACGTGCAACCTGCAATGTGTGGCTTGCGGGACCTTAATTCCCCAACCAGGGATTGAACCCGCACCCTCAGCAGTGAGAGTGCGGAGTCCTAACCACTGGACCGCCAGGGAATTCCCTGGAACAGCGGTCCCCAACCGTTTTGGCACCAGGGACCAGTTTTGTGGAAGACGGTTTTTTCCACGGACGGCGAGGGAATTGTTTCGGGATGATTCAAGTGCATTACTTTCATTGTGCACTTTATTTCTATTATTATTACATTTTAATATATAATGAAATAATTATACAACTCCCCATAATGCAGAATCAGTGGGAGGCCTGAGCTTGTTTTCCTGCAACTAGATGGTCACATCTGGGATGATGGGAGACAGTGACACCCGAAGTGTCTTGCTTATGTCCAGTCTACTCTGTAATCTCATTTTGGCTGCTGTCACTGCAGAAAACCCTGCTTCACAAAGATAGGATGTTGTAAATCGAAGCAGGCTTTTCAGTGCTTTTGTGGCAATCTCAGGATATTCCACGACTTTAATCCAGAAGGTACAGAGATTTGAAGTTGTCTCAAACATATTTTTAAGGGCACCGTGATTTGCCATCTCAAGCAGTTGATCCTCTTCTCACACGGACAAACTCAGTTCACCTGGCTTATTCACAAATGGGTCGCAGATCCATTCCTTTCCAGTTCAGGGGTCTTTTGTGCTTGGGAAGTAATGCTCAAACCTTCTGAAAGCTGAGATAGGTGATGATGATGCACCAGCTGGGAGAAAGAAGGCCCTGGCTCAGTCTATTTCGAAATCTCTGCTAATGTTTGAAACATGTCAAAAATCCCAATGTTCACTTGTCGTCCCCGTAATTCCAGTTTGGCTTTGAATGCAGCCACTTTATCTGACGACTTGAACACAGTTGTCATTCTCCCCTGAAGTGACAGAGTTCATTGAGCAGGTTGAATATGTCACACAAGTAAGCAAGTTTTGTGACCCATTCTTTGTCACTGAAACGTGCTGCCACTGGTGACTGTTTTTCTAAAAGAAATCTCTGGAGTGGCTCTCTTAACTCAAAAACTCTGTCCAGTGATCTACCTTTAGAAAGCCATCTCACAGAGCTGCATGAACAGATGTGAGTTAAGGGCATATACTTTAATGTGGTTGATAATTTTAATCACATCCTGTAAAATGTTGTTAAGTTCAGGTGACATTTTTCGGCTAGCCAGCATTTCTCTATGGATGACACAGCATGTAGACTCACATTCAGAAGCGATCTCTATGACCCGAGTAGTAAAACCAGAAAGCCGTCCAGTCATGGCAGCCACTCTGTCTATGCATATACCGACACAAAATGACCAGTTCAGTTTTCCTGATATGTAATCATTCAAAGACTTGAATAGTTCTGTAGCTGTGGTGTTGGTTGGCAACAAAAGTGCACATAACATATCCTCATGCACATCCTCCTGAAAAATATATATCACAAAAACAAGCATTATTGCCTTGTTGTCAACATCAGTAGACTCAGCTTGGATTGCGTACCATGGTGATTCATTAATCCTCTCTAACAATGTGCCTCAGTATCCTCTGCTATTTCATCAATTTGTCTAGTTATGGTGCTAGCCGAAAGAGGAACATGTGCCGCCTTTGAAACTGCAGCCTCTCCTAAAACTTCTTGACAAATGTCCTTAGCAGCAGGCAGGATCAACGCTTCACCGATAGTAAAGGGCTTCTTAGCTTTAGCAATGTGGTTAGCCACTAAGAATGATGCTCTCAGTGCAGACACATTTGATGAAGTGTTGGCCTTCAATAATTGCTTCTGTTCTTTGTGTTCACATTTTTTTTTTCTTTTGAACAATTCCAAAGGCTTGTCTTTTGATGCAGGGTGCTTGGTCTCCATGTGGCAAAGCAGTTTTGAAGGTTTCATGGCTTCGTTGGGTAGCCAGTCGCTACATGTTACACAAAGTGGGCTTGGAGAATGTGAATCACCTGTTGCAGTGAACCCGTAATTTAAGTAGGACTCTTGGTATTTTCTTTTAAATGCAGCTTTCTTTTTGTTGGCAGTCTTAAAGTCTTCTGTTGTCTCATTATTGGGTCTTTCCCCCTTTTCCAACAAGCTCTCCAGTGGTGTTTGTTTTTTACTCATTTTGGCTAGGGTTAGCTTGTGGGCTTACCAGACTGACTGAGACAAGTGCACAGTGTGGGAAAGAGGCGCGGACGGAAGTGGTAAATAAAATAATGGTGGGCCACGCGCAGACTAAAATAAGTGTCGGATTCTGACTTAAAGCCTGCCACCATATGCAGCTGTACAACTGAAGTACGTCCACTCACTTGCCACTGTAAAGCCTGCCACCAGATGCAGCTTAGCTGTCACTTGCCACTCACTGATAGGATTTTTTTTTTAAAGATTTTTTTGATGTGGACCATTTTTGAAGTCTTTTTTATTGCGTTTGTTACAGTATTGCTTCTGCTTTATGTTTTGATATTTTTGGCCGTGAGGCTTGTGGGGTCTTAGCTCCCCAACCAGGGATCAAACCCACACCCCCTGCATTGGAAGGTGAAGTCTCATGATGCTAATGATAATCTGTATTTGCAGCCAGTCCCCAGCGCTAGCATCACTGCCTCAGCTCCACCTCGGATCATCAGGCATTAGATTCTCATAAGGAGCACACAACCTAGATCCCTCACGTGCGCAGTTCACAGTAGGGTTCGTGCTCCTATGACAATCTAATGCTGCTGCCGATCTGACAGGAGGCAGAGCTCAGGTGGTAATGCGAGCGATGGGGAGCAGCTGTAAATACAGATGAAGTTTCGATCTTTCCCCTGCCGCTCACCTCCTGCTGTGTGGCCCAGTTCCTAATGGGGGTTGGGGATCCCTGCCCTAGAGCAATTTTATCTTCTCAAAAAGAAACCACCTGCCCTTTAGCTGTCATTCCCATATGCCCCTCCAGCCCTAAGCAATCACTAAATTGCTTTCTGTCTCTGTACATTTCCCTGATTTGCACATATCATATAATTGGAATTATATAACATGTTGGTCTTTCATGACTGGTTTCTTTAACTTAAGATAATGTTTTCAAGGTTCATCCATTTTGTAGCATCAGTACTTCATTCCTTTTTACAGCCAAATGATATTCCATTGTGTGGATGTATGAAATTTTGTTTATCCATTCATCAGTTGATGGACATTTGGGTTGATTCCACCTTTTGGCTATTAGGAATAATGCTGCTATAAATATTCATGTACAGGTTTTAGTGTAGACATTTTTACTTAATTGTTAGGTCATATGTAACTCATTTGAGGAACTGACAAACTTTTCCAAAGTGCACCATTTTATATTCTCATCAGCAGTGTATGAGGGTTCCAATTTCTTCACATCCTCATCAACACTTATAATTTTCTTATCTGTGTAATTGACTTTTTGATTCTAGCCAACCTAGTGGATGTGTAGTGGTGTTTTATTGTAGTTTTAATTTGCGTTTTCCTGATAACTAGTGATGTCAAGAATCTTTTCATGTGCTTATTAGCCATTTGTGTATCTTTTTTGGAGAAATATCTATTCAGATCTTTCTTCCATTTTAAATTGGGTTATTTGTCTTCTTATTGAATTGTAAGTGTTTCATATATATAAATATTCTGGATATGAGTTCCTTATCAGTTATATGATTTGCAAGAATTTTCTTCTGTTTTGTGGGTTGTCTTTTCACTTTCTTGGTGATGTCCTTTTTTAAAAAAATTAATTAATTTATTTATTTATTTATTTTTGGCTGTGTTCAGTCTTCATTGCTGCGCAGGCATTCTCTAGTTGCTGCGGGCGAGGCCTACTCTTCATTGTGGTGCACGGGCATCTCACTGCAGTGGCTTCGCTTTTTGTTGCAGAGCAAGGGTTCTAGGTACGGTGGCTTCAGTAGTGTGGCACGCAAGCTCAGTAGTTGTGACTCACGGGCTCTAGGGTGCAGGCTCAGTAGTTGTGGCACACGGGCTTAGTTGTTCCGTGGCATGTGGGATCTTCCCAGACCAGGGCTCGAACCCCTGCATTGGCAGGCAGATTCCTAACCACTGCGCCACCAGGGAAGCCCGGTGATGTCCTTTGAAGTACAAACGTTTTTTATCTTGATGAAGTCCAATTTATCTATTTTGGCTTTTCTTTTTGTCACACTTTTGGTATCATATCTAAGAAACCATTGCCTAAATTAAGGTCACAAAGATATATGACTGTTTTCTTCTAAGAGTTTTACAGTGTTATCTCTTACATTTAGGTCCTTAATCTGTTTTGGTCAAATTGTTCAAAATTTAAATTGGTCAAAATTTGTTTTGTATATGGTTTGAAGTAAGGGTCCAAGTTAATTCTTTTGCATGTGGATGTCTGGTTGTTCCAGCACCATTTATTGAAAAGGCTATTCTTTCCCCATTGGATGGCTTTGGCACGTTTGTTGAAAATTAGTTGACCATTGCTGTATGCATTTCTTTTTGGACTCTTAATTCTATTCCACTGGTTTGTAAGTCTGTCCTTGTGCCCAGTACCACACTTTCCCCCCGCCAAGTTTTATTGAGATATAATTGACATACAGCGTTGTATAAGTTTGAGATGTACCACATGATTTACATATATTGTGAAATGATTACCACGGTAAGTTTAGTTAACCTCCATCATCTTGTATAGATTTTTTAAATGTTTCTTTTCTTTGTGATGAGAACTTTGTTTTCCCCAGTCCTGTGGAAGTCCTGCAGTCAAATCCCACTTGCACATTCCCTGGGGATTCCTAGTCCTGTTGCCGGACCCCCAGGCTGGGAAGCCTGACGTGGGGCTCAGAACCTTCACTCTAGTGGGAAAACTTCTGTAGTATAATTATTCTCCAGTTTGTGGGTCGCCCACCCATGGCTTTGGGATTTGATTTATCGTGATTGTGCCCCTCCTACCATCTCATTGCAGTTTCTCCTTTATCTTCGGACGTGGGGTATCTTTTTTGGTGGGTTCCAGTGTCTTCTGTTGTTCAGCAGTTACTTGTGATTTCGGTGCTCAGCAAGAGGAGGTGAGCACAAGTCCTTCTATTCGGCTGCCTTCCACAGGGGTCTGTGATGAGAACTTTATACACCATATTAATTGCTGTTGCTTTGCAGTAAGTTTTGAAATCAGGAAATGTGAATCCTCCTACTTTGTTCTTTCTCAGGATTAACTATTCTGCGTGAACTTTAGAATCAGCGTGTCACCTTCTACAAAGAAGTCAGCTTGGATTCTGATGAGGATTGCATTGAATCTATATATCAGTTTGGGGACTGTTGCCATCTTAACAATGCTAAGTCTTCCAGTCCATGAACATGGGATGTTTCTTCGTTTATTTAGATCTTTGACTTCTTTCAACAGTGTTTGTAGTTTTTCAGAGTATAAGTTTTACACTTCTTTTGTTAAATTTGTTCCTAATATAATTTATTCTTTTAATGCTATTGTAAATGGAATTGTTTTCTTAATTTCATTTTCAGATTTTTCACTCCAAGTATTTAGAAATCTAATTGATTTTTGTATATTGATCTTGTATTATGCAACTTTGCTAAACTTATTAGTTCTAATTGGTTTTAATGAATTCCTTAGGAGGAGTTTTTATGTGTAAAATCATGTAATCTGTGAATAGAGATAACTTTACTTCTTTTCTAATAGATGCCTTTTATGTCTTTATCTGTCCAGCTGCCCTGGCTAGAACCTTCAGTATAATGTCAAACAGGAGTGGTGAAAGCAGACATCCTTGTCTTGTTCTTAATCTTAAGCATCCAGTTTTCCACCTTGAAGTATGATATTGACTGGATTTTTCATGAATGCCCTTTATCTTGCTGAGGAATTTCCCTTCTATTCCTAGTTTCTTGAGTATTTTTATCATCAAAGGGTGTCAGATTTTGTGAAATGCTTTTTTGCATCTATTAAGCATCATGTGATTGTTGTTTTTTATTCTACTGATATAATGTATTAGATTAATTGATTTTCACATGTTAAACCAACACTGCATTCTTGGCATAAATCTCACTTGGTCGTAATAGAATTCTTTTTATCTGTTGAAGATTTGGTTTGCTAGTATGCTGCTGAAGATTTTTGCATCCATAGTCATAAGAGATACTGGTCTGTAGTTTTCTTGTGATTTTTTTGTCTAGTTTTGGCATCAGGATAATACTGACTTCATAAAATGAGTTGGAAGTGTTTTACCATCTTTCATTGTTGGGAAGACTTCTGGGAAAATTGGTATTCTTTACATGTTCAGTACAATTCAGCAATAAAGACATCTGGGCCTGGGCTTTTCTTTGTTTCTAGTTTTTGATAATTCGTCTCTTCCTTTGTTATAGGTTTATTCATATTTTCTTTTTTTTTTTTATGTGGTACGCGGGCCTCTCACTGCTGTGGCCTCTCCCGTGGCGGAGCACAGGCTCCGGACGTGCAGGCTCAGCAGCCATGGCTCATGGGCCCAGCCGCTCCGTGGCATGCAGGATCCTCCTGGACGGGGGCACGAACCTGTGTCCCCTGCATCAGCAGGCGGACTCTCAACCACTGTGCCACCAGGGAAGCCCTCTATTCTTTTTTAATTGAAGTATAGTTGATTTACAATATTATGTAAGTTTCAGGCATACAACAGTGATTCACAGATTTTAAGGTTCTATTTCTTAAGTCAGTTTCAGTAGTTTGTGTCTTTCTAGAAATTTATGCACTTCATCTAATTTATTGGCATATAATTGTTCATAGGATTTCTTTATAATCCTTTTTGTTTCAGTAAAATCAGTAGTAATAGCCCCTCTTTCATTTCTGAATCTAGTAATTTGAGTCTTCTCTCTCTTTTCTTGGTCAGTCGAGCTAAATTTTGTCCATTTTGTTTGTTTTCAAAGAACCAGCTTTTGGTTTTCCCTTTCTCTAGCAGTCATCAAGTTCTTCTGGGCAGAAGTATTTTGGGGCAACTGATAATAGGGAGACTTTGCCCAATTCTGCTTCTCTGCCACTATCTAGTCTTTCCCACTGTACCCCTTTTTATCTTGCCCCTAGGGAGGGAATTTCCCTGTACTTACTATTGCTTATTTTCTGGCTCTCACTGCTTGAACCATAATTAATTCCATCTGTTTTTTACCTATAT
>NW_020175670.1:6265241-6287994 GCF_003031525.2 Neophocaena asiaeorientalis asiaeorientalis
AAAAGCAGCTGGCTTTCCTTAAGGTTAAATGGATTAAGATTTGGACAAAAGAAAGAAAGGAATAATGAGGTTCAAGCAAAGTATATATATATATATATATATATATACTTTGCTTGAACCTCATTATTCCTTTCTTTCTTTTGTCCAAATCTTAATCCATTTAACCTTAAGGAAAGCCAGCTGCTTTTTGTTGTGGGTTTTTCATTTTTTGTAGATTATATTCCATTATAGCTTATTAAAAGATATTGTGTAATTCCCTGTGCTATACAGTTGTTGTTGCTTATATATGTTACGTATAGTAGTTTGTATCTGTTGTTTGTATCTGTATCTGTTAATCCCATACTCCTGATTTCTCCCTCCCCCACCTCTCCTCTGGTAACCACAAGTTTGTTTTCTATGAGTCTGTTGCTGTTTTGTATATAGATTCTTTTTAGATTCCACATATAAGTGATATCATATAGTCTTCGTCTTTCTCTGATTTATTTCACTAAGCATAATATTCTCTAGGTCCATGCATGTTGCTATAAATGACAATATTTCATTCTCTTTTATGGCTGAATAATATTTCTCTGTGTGTGTGTATGTGTGTGTGTGCACGTGCGTGACATCTTCTTAAGCCATTTGTCTGTTGATGGGGACTTGGGTTGTTTCTGTGTCCTGGCTATTGTAAAGGGTGCTGCTGTGAACATTGGGGTGCATGTATCTTTTCAATGTTCTGAGTAAAAAGACCTTAAATTATGATTGATCATTTTAAGAATAGGGCAAATGATCCACCTTTATCAAGGAAAGGAAAGTTAGAAAACCGAAAGTTAAATTAATATATTAAAGGCATCTATTAAGCAGCCATGTACCCCCATCTACATTCTCTACCATAGCCTTCACCTAACTACGTTGTGAGAAAAGTAGGCTTTATGAGCTGGCCTGGGAACATAACCACATATAGTAGTTCTAGCACTATAATATAGTGTAGTTTCTATAGTATACTCTCTCTATATGTATATATTTTATTTTTCTCTAGTCATTTTGGATAACTACTCATCATATTATACTATACTATATATAATGTATGGATTAAGAATGGTAAGAGGTAGGTAAGAGTGATTAGCCACACAGCCTGGATTTGAGTTTTTATGCCCTTGAGCAAATTACTTAGCTTAAGTTTCTCATCTGTTAAATGGGTATGTTAATAATGCCTCCCACAAAGAATCATTGTATTATATGGGTTAATAGTACATTTAAGTTACTTGAAATATGCCCAGCACATAGCAAAAATCAGTAAATGTTAGCCATTAGTACTATTACAAATAATTCACCTATTAAAATATGCATTTTGAATTGCAAATTTTCTCTATGAGGATCAAACTGTAGAATAACATTGATTTGTGCCATCACTTGTTTTGTCCTTCTGCCTCACAAGTACTTGGAATTAGAGAACATCTGTGGTTACATTAAACCAAAAGTCAAAACCTCTGCAGCCTCAGTGAAAGTGTCAGACCCTCAGTCTTTAAGGCTAATATTTTAGGACCTTAAGAATTTCCCTTAAAGCTAAAAATAGCTTCCATGATGACTGTCTCTTTTATAGTCAGTGTCCAGGTTATTTTTAGAATCCTAGTATTCAGGGTATTTTTAGAACTCTAGCAGTACCAGCTTATCTTGAAGGTGGAAATAAATGGAGTAAAACATTTCTTGTAATTCAGAAACTTTCAGGAATCTTTGTGAAGTGTAGTTTTGTAGTATATGCTTGTTAAATGGTTTGGGGCTGATAGAATGAGTCTTTAAAATATAATTTGGTTTAGCTCTCAGGAAGAGTACAGTGAAATGTGTAGCATCTAACTTTTCTATACCACACAATTTAGGTATGAAATAATAACCTTGTCTCATTAAAGAATAGTGACCTTGACTAAGTATATGAGTAACAAAAAACAAATTGTATCTTCAAGTAGGCTCTATTGGTTTATTAGAAAAATAGGTTATTGAGTTTTTTCCATAGAGTAACTCAATTTGTTAAAATTGAAGTAGCTGTATTGATACTCTGTTGTTGGTTTGTTTTTTGGATTTGACACATAAGAGAGATCATATGGTATTTGTCTTTCTCTGTCTGACTTATTTCACTTAGTGTCCTCTAAGTCTGTCAGTGTTGTTGCAAGTGGCAAGATTTCATTCTTTTCTAATGGCTGAATAATATTCCATACACACACACACACACACATATACACATATGTAAGTATACAGAGTCTACAATTTCTTTACATTCATCCATCAGTGGACATTAGGTTGTTTCCACATCTTTGCTATTGTAAATAAAGTTGCAATGAACATGAGGTTGCATTTATCTTTTCGAGTTAGTGTTTTCTTTAGATAAATACCCAGAAATGAAATTGCTGGATCATATGATAGTTCTATTTTTAATTTTTTGTTTTATCTTAATATTAGCACTTAGTCTTGAAATATATATTGATTGCATAGCTATTGACAAATCAGAAATTTAGGGAGATTTCTGTTCTCAGACTTGATCAACCACTGAAGTCTAGAGCGTGTCAAAAAGTACACTAATAGGTTTCATTCCTTTAGAAAGTATGCATTTATATCTTACTTTATAAGACAAATGTAGAGCCCTTAGGAGATTACAATCTTCTTGAGGACACATAATTTTCATACTAATAACCGCAGCAAGGAGACACTGTAAGATAATTGCTTTGTAATTGGTACAGTGTTTTCAGTTCAAAGGAGTCAGTGATTCCTTCAGACTAGAGTGAGTTAAGCAGGGCTTCAAGAAGAGGAAGCAGAATTTGGGCCAAAATTTTAAGAGCAGGTAAGATTTTTTTTTTTTTTTTTTTGGTACACGGGCCTCTCACTGTTGTGGCCTCTCCCGTTGCGGAGCGCAGGCTCAGCAGCCATGGCTTATGGGCCCAGCCACTCCGCGGCATGTGGGATCTTCCCGGACCGGGGCACGAACCCACGTTCCCTGCATCGGCAGGTGGACTCTCAACCACTGCGCCACCAGGGAAGCCCTAGAGCAGGTAAGATTTTAATAAGAGTACTGAGGGGTAGAAGCAATTCTATGACATATTCACATATTTTTTCACCAAGTGTTGAACTCTTTCCTATGCAAAGCTGTAAAGATGCTCAGGATGCTTTTTGAAGATAATGAATAAACCTAGTTTGATTGGAGTGGAGAGTGGAAATCAAAATAACATTTTATATTTACATACTATAAATATATACATTTATATATATAAATATATATACACATACCTACACATAAAGGTAAGATAAAATTATAAATTGATTATGATGTGTTTTTTTTGTTTGTTTGCTTTTGTGGTACGCGGGCCTCTCACAGTTGTGGCCTCTCCCGTTGCGGAGCATGGGCTCCGGACGGGCAGGCCCAGCGGCCATGGCTCACATGCCTAGCCGCTTCGCGGCATGTGGGATCTTCCCGGACCGGTGCACGAACCTGTGTCCCCTGCATCAGCAGGCGGACTCTCAACCACTGCGCCACCAGGGAAGCCCTGATCATGACATTTTAAATGCCATAAGGTATTATCAGTGGGAAACCATTGTTTTATTGGAGTAACATTAAAATAGATGTTTTAAGAGTAACTTAGAAGCTCTGGGTTTGATTTTGAGACTTAAAGAGACTAAAATCGGGTGTGATGTAATAAGGGCCTAGAGTATGGAGTATTAGAGTATTAATACAGTTTTATCAACTGTATTAGTATGAAGGTAACTTACTTTTGAGAAGAGTAGTCTGGGCACTTAAGAATACTGAAGTTTTCTTAAAAGGAATTTACAATGTAGGTACAATGGAAAGACATTCTATTTTTTTAAATTAATTAATTTAATTTTTTGGTTATGCCGGGTCTTAGTTGCAGCAGGCAGACTCCTTAGCTGTGGCTCCAGGGCTTCTTAGTTTTGGCTCGCCAGCTCCTTAGTTGCAGCATGTGGGCTCCTTAGTTGCGGTATGTGAACTCCTAGTTGCAGTATGCGTGCAGGATCTAGTTCCCTGACCAGGGATTGAACCCCGGGCCCCTTGCATTGGGAGCGCGGAGTCCCATCTACTGTACCACCAGGGAAGTCCCATGGTATTCTGATTTTTAAGGTCACATTGGAGTTTTTGCTTCAAGTTCTTTTGGAACAGTTAGGATTGAATGGGGGATGGTTTTACTTCTTAATTGCTTATAGGGAACAGAAATAAAATCTAGAGGGTCTGGTTTTTTTTATTAAGTTTGCAGCCCTTAATGAGTGCATGAGCTTTACAGGCTGAAATACTTTGCTTTTCAATTACCTGAGAATACCCAAGATGAATGGGCACCAGGTTATTTTCTTAATGTCATAACTGTACCTGTAGAGTAAAAATTAGAGTTATCTAGTTAACTTGAATAACCTCCCCAAACTAAATTGGGTAGTTCCAGGATAAACATCACTTTCGGGATTGCATTTTCCCATCTGTTCTATTAATGATCATATAAACTAGAAAATATCCTAACACTCGCTTTCGCTACTGTATGGGCTCCATACATACTTTAATTCTTCGAATGAATTATATATTAACATAATTACTTATACATACTACATTAAAAAAAGATTGGGGTAATATTATCTGTATATTTCATGGATCATCATATGGAGTCAGGCAGAGGTGGCATCAATTTTGTTCATCAAAGCTGCTTGTAGAAAGTGGCAGAGTTTGAGTTGGGCTTCTAGGGTGAGCCAGCTGAAACTTTCTCTTCAAGGCCTGGGTCATTACTGGGGTCAGCCCAGTTCCTGTTTCCATATTTTCTTTATTGGTAAGTGGAGTTCCACCTGGGCTCCTCTCTACATCGACTTTTCTGAGTAGTTTCCGCAGATATAACTGGCTTTTACCAGGAGTAATGAAGACATTGTAACTCGAGTTGATAACACTTTGAACTTTCGTTTCAGGGAAACGCGCTGCAGGTCAGAGACAGTAACTAGTGGATTCTGTGCCTTTGGTGATGGAGTCAGTGGTGGAGGTGGAGGCAGAGGCAGGGGTGGAGGAAAAGATGACTGGATGGCTGTGGCAGTGAGGCAGGAAGTACAGCCCCGGAGTCTCCAGGGGTGGTTAGAGCACATGCAGGCACATTTGTAAGTTTACCACGCATGTGACCCATCTGACCACAGCTTGGACAGGAAGAATTTTCTGAGACGGCCTTCAGTGCTTCCTGGAGCTTGCTTAATTCATTAACCAAAATGAGAAACCATTGTTTTAGACTCTGAAGTTCTTGGTGGCAGAAACGGGATGGGAAGATGGTGTCTTTCAATACTTCCAAACTCCGGGCCATGCAGTTCTGAAACCAATTGTATGTAGACCATACTCTATTTGTCCAAAGCTTTACTGAATCTTTAAAATTGGGAAATTTGAAGTTCCAGGATGGTCTTAGTCAGCTTCTGCTAAGGGGTGTATCTGTTGAAGGAATAACCACTCTTTCTGGTGACGGTGGCAGAGGGGGAGGTGTAACTAGCTTAGACTGAAAGTGAGAGGCTTCTTTTCTTTTGAAAAATCTTTTCACTTTGGCTTTTAGCTTTATTCTTTGTTGCTTGAACTTGGGCATGGTTTTAGGCTAGGAGTCCGGGGATTCGATGGAGTCCCGGCAGTGGTATCTCCCTCGCCATAAAGAAAAATTCAAAAAATTAAATTAAAAAATCAAGACATACTATTAATGTGATAATTTAGTCACTTGAACTTTGAGCTTTAGGCCCCAAAGTTGCTCTGATGTGAACACACTTCTAAAATTATCATCAAATATGTATTAGGTAGACTTAAAATTTTTGTAATTGTGTTTTTTGGGTTTTTTTTGGACACACCGCACGGCTTACGGGATGTTAGTTCCCCAACCAGAGATCGAATCCATGCCCCCTCCAGTGAAAGCACGGAGTCCTAACCACTGGACTGCCAGGGAATTCCCTAATTTTTGTAGTTCTAATGGCTTATGCATTAACTATACCCCTGCCTCGCCTGCTTCTCTCAGGTTTCACCTCAAATGTATATTAGATAAAAGGATTTATGTTAAAAATAATTAGGTGAAACCAGAAAGGAGTGCATATTGGCAAATAGCTCAGTGCTCATTCTTTTTTTAATAAATTTATTTTATTTTATTTTTGGCTGCGTTGGGTCTTCGTTGCTGCATGCGGGCTTTCTCTGTTGCAGCGAGTGGGGGCTCTTCTTCGTTGCAGTGCGTGGGCTTCTCTTGTTGCGGAGCACGGGCTCTAGGTGCATGGGCTTCAGTAGTTGTGGCACCTGGGCTTAATTGCTCCGTGGCATGTGGGATCCTCCCAGACCAGGGCTCAAACCCGTGTCCCCTGCATTGACAGGTGGTTTCTTAACCACTGTGCTACCAGGGAAGTCCCTCAGTGCTCATTCTAATCTGGCAGTCCATGTATATATTTACAGAGTGAAGCACTATATTAATATAAAACTATAAGGCTTATTTAACTCCAAAACTTACGTGTTTTCATGTGGATTTTATTTTTGTTCTTGAAAGGTTAGTGTACATGTAGAGATTGTCTGAACTAATCAGTTTATTCATAATTCAAATACTGAGCACTGTGTATAAGGCATAGTTTTATAGATTCTGGTACTACATAAATGAATACATTTTATTGCCTTTGCAAAACTTAAGTCTAGTGCAGGAAAGACAGAGAATAAGCAAGTAAAATATGAGGAAAATGTTGATAATGTAAAAGCATGTGAGAATTAAAATGGTGTCCTGGAAACTATTAGATTAGTAATCTTGAGACCTGGATTTAATTATCAGTCCTAGACCTGCCATTAACCCACTGTATTTCTTCAATTAACAATCCCCCTCCCTACACCTTCTCTTTTTTTTTTTTTTTAACTAAATCACAAGTCTGTTCAATTGAAATTATTTATTTCTTTTATTTTTGGCTGTGTTGGGTGTTCGTTGCTGCGCACAGGCTTTCCCTAGTTGTGGCAAGCGGGGGCTACTCTTCGTTGCCATGCGTGGGCTTCTCATTGCAGTGGCTTCTCTTGTTGCGGAGCACAGGCTCTAGGTGCGCGGGCTTCAGTAGTTTTGGCACGTGGGCTTAGTAGTTGTGGCTCACAGGCTCTGGAGCGCAGGCTCAGTAGTTGTGGCGCACGGGCTTAGTTGCTCCACGGCATGTGGGATCTTCCCAGACTAGGGCTCGAACCCGTGCTCCCTGCATTGGCAGGCGGATTCTTAACCACTGCACCACCAGTGTAATCCCCTTCTCTTATTTTTAAATGGAAAATTTCTGAAGTCTTTACATTATCTAAAATATGATTAGGAAATACCCTGGCGGTCCTGTGGTTAGGACTCCTCGCTTCCACTGCATGGGGCATGGGTTTGATCCCTGGAGTAGGAACTAAGATCCCACATTCTGCATGCCAGGTGGTGGCCCTGCCCCCCAAAGGTGATAAGATTAGCTCCTTTAAAAGGAATCTAAGATTCTTATGGTACATGTAATTTTTTTTAACTTTTCCATTTTTTATTGTGGAAAAACTTCAACAAAAAC
Organism: Neophocaena asiaeorientalis asiaeorientalis; assembly: GCF_003031525.2. NCBI lineage: Eukaryota > Metazoa > Chordata > Mammalia > Artiodactyla > Phocoenidae > Neophocaena > Neophocaena asiaeorientalis. Next base: position 6,272,757 of record NW_020175670.1, read on the forward strand.
AAAAGTGAAGAAAAGAGAATAATGAACTCCTGAAGCAAATCTCAGATAGCATTTCATTACTATTTCAGAATGTATTCCTAAAAAATAGGGCACTATATTTAAAAAAAATCATACTATGATTATCATACCTAAAAATTTATTATTAGCTATTATTATAATTAAAGTAGCTATTAACTATTTTATTAAATGCATATACATATATTATGGTGGGTCTTGTGTGTGTGTATATATTTATATGTGAACATATAAAAAGTACATAGAGTTTAACAAGTAACTATAAAGTGAACATATGAACAAAGAAATAGACTATCAACACCTTCAGAATATCAGCACCCTCAAAAGTCTAGTGTGTACCTCCCAGTCATAAACTTTCTTTCATAACCACTATATAAATGCAGTCTCTTTGGTTTTCTTATAGTGTCACTGTCTATGTACAAATCTCTAAAAATATAGTTTAGTTTTCTCTAGTTTTAGCTTTGAATTTTATATGAATGGAATCATATAGTATGGTTCCTTGTGTATGCGTCTTTTTCAGTATTATGTTTGAGCTTCATCCATGTTATTGCTTATGTGTTTTTCAATTATTTTTATTGCCATATACTAAGTACTCTATTGTACTACTTAACCAATCCTCTCTTGCCACTGACTTCTAGTTTTTTGGCTTTTACAAGCAACATTGCTATGAATATACTTGTATGCATGTTCTATTGTACATGTACAGGCTGCTTTAGGGCATAGACATAGACATTGGTGAAATTGTTGGGCCATTGGGTATGCATGTCTTTTACTTGCTGAAAACACCAAAGTGGTTGTAATTAACAATGAATGAGAATTTTCATTTTCTATGTTGGACTTTTAAAAGTTAATTTTTACCAGTGAGGTTTTAAAGTTTTTACTTTACTGTTTTTCTCCCAAGACAGTGCCTTTTTAAAAAAACAGCTGTATTGAGTTATAATTGAAATACAATAGGTTGCACATGTTTGAAGTATATACTATAATATATATCTAGTCTAGTCTTTGTTACCAGTTCTTAGCAGGGAGCTTCAAAAACCCTTGCAACTTCCTGAGTGATAGGAGTATCTTTGTTATGTTAATGAGGTGACTCTTGACCCCCTTCCTGGATAGCTTCAGGAAGGGACTGGTCTGCAAAATGTTGGAGATTTGGAATTTTCAGCCAACTGGGAGGGGTGGGGGGAGGCTAGTGACCTAGCTCAATGAAATGATAATGAATGAATGAATGAATTATTCCCACATAAGGAAGCCCAGTAAACCTCTGGAAACCAGGGGGAGCTTCCTGGTTGATGAACACATTGATGTGCCAGGAGAGTATTGTGTCAGATCCACCAGGAAAGAACATGGAAGTTATTCATCCCTGCCTTCTCTCCCCAAGATCTTGACCTATGCGTCTCTTCTGTTTAGCTGTTCCTGAGTTATGTCCTTTATAATAAACCTGTAATCATAAGTATAATGCTTTCAGTGAATTCTGTGAGTCATTCTAGCAAATTACTGAACCTGAGGGTATTGTAGGAAGCCCTAAAGTCATAACTGGCCTATCACAAATGCAGGCGGCCCCCAGGACTTGCATGTGTCATCTGAAGTGCGGGGAGTTTTGTGAAGGAATTTTTTGCTCGTTAACTTGCGGGGTCTGTGCTAACTCCAGGTAGTTAGTGTTAGAACTGAATTGAAATGTAGTACATCCAGTTGGTGTCAGAGAGTTGCTGTCAGGGCAAAACAATTTGACAAGTTTTGACATACATATATAGCCTTGAAACCATCATCACAATCAAGAAAATGAATGGATCTATCTCCCCCATATGTTTCCTTGTGTCCTTTTTTTTTTTTTTTTTTTTTTTTTTTGGTTTGCGGGGCCCTCCCCTTTTGGGCCCATCATCTGAAGTGCGGGGAGTTTTGTGAAGGAATTTTTTGCTCGTTAACTTGCGGGGTCTGTGCTAACTCCAGGTAGTTAGTGTTAGAACTGAATTGAAATGTAGTACATCCAGTTGGTGTCAGAGAGTTGCTGTCAGGGCAAAACAATTTGACAAGTTTTGACATACATATATAGCCTTGAAACCATCATCACAATCAAGAAAATGAATGGATCTATCTCCCCCATATGTTTCCTTGTGTCCTTTTTTTTTTTTTTTTTTTTTGCAGTATGCGGGCCTCTCACTGTTGTGGCCTCTCCCGTTGCGGAGCACAGGCTCCGCACACGCAGGCTCAGCGGCCATGGCTCACGGGCCCAGCCGCTCCGCAGCATGTGGGATCTTCCCCGACCGGGGCACGAACCCGTGTCCGCTGCATCGGCAGGTGGACTCTCAACCACTGTGCCACCAGGGAAGCCCTCCTTGTGTCCTTTATTAATCTACCCTGCTCCCCATTTGCGTCTGTCTTTTTTGGCTCTGAACACAATGGAATTCCCAATTAAATTGGGAATTATATTCCCAATGGAATACTTCTCAGCACTTAAAAGGAATGAATTACTGATACGTACAACATGAATGGATCTCAGGTGCATTATGTTAAGTGATAGAGCTAGATCCAAAGAGCAATATACTGTGTAACTCCATTTATGTGATATTCTGGAATCACAGAATATCACAGATCAGGGGTTGCCAGACAGCACAGATCAGGGGTTGCCAAGGGCTAAGGAAGCAGCTGAGGGTTGACTTCACAGGGACACAAAGGAACTTTTTAGGGTGATGAAGTAGTCTATGCCTTGATTGTAATGTTGGTTACACAACTGTGTATTTGTCAAAATTCGTAGAATGGGACACTAAAAAGTGAATTTTATGTAATTTAACCTCAATAAACCTGTCTTTAAAAAAAAGGTAAAAAGATTGGAAGAATTTGCTAATGCAGATCATAAGTTACAGTGGCAGTATTTCAAGCAAAGTGGACTTTAGAACAAGTGATAGTGCCAAGGATAAGAAAAGATACTTGATAATAATAAAGGGATCACTGCAGTAAGAAAATACAACAGTATATACCTAATAACAGCTTCCACATAGCTGAGAAATTAACAAGTCCACAAGTACACATGGAAATTTCAACACTCCTCTTTCAGTAATTGATTAAACAGGTAGACAGAAATCAGTAGGGTTGTAGAAGAGTTAATGTACCAATGCACTTGACCTAATTGACATTGCATTCAATAACAGCAGAAATACACATTCTTTTCAAGTGCACATGAATCATTCACTAAGACAGATAGCCCATGTGGTGGGCCATTAAACAAATTTCAATACCTTTAATATGATTCATATTACATACAGGGGCAATATGATCACAGGGAGTTTAATGAGAAATTAATAAGAAAAGATGTCCAGAAAATACCCCAAATATTTGGAAATTAAACAGTATATTTCTGAGTAATACATGAATAAAAGAAGGAATCACAAGGAAAACTAGAAAATATTTTGAACTTCGTAGCAGTGCTTATTGAGAAATTTATTTTGATAAGCATTTAAATGTTCATATTAGAAGAGAACAATCTAGAATCAGTGATAGGCTTCTACCCTGAGAACCTAGGAAAAGAACAGCAAATTAAACCTAAAGAAAGTATTGGGTTGGCCAAAAAGTTAGTTCGGTTTTTTTTGTTAAGATGGCTCCAGTAGCGCTTAGTTGTCTTTAACTTCCTTTGAAACAATTTTGTTAGATTGTATTGTGACAGCTGTCATATCAGAGTGCATTAAAAAAAAAAAATCTTATCAAAATTGGTGAATTTTTGTGTAGCCATTTTAACATTGAAGATGGAAGAAAATCAACATTTTCAGCATATTATGCTTTATTATTTCAAGCAAGGTAAAAACGCAACTGAAATGCAAAAAAAGCTTTGTGCAGTGTATGGAGAAGGTGCTGTGACTGATTGAATGTGTCAGAAGTGGTTTGCAAAGTTTCCTGCTGGAGATTTCTTGCAGGTAGACCAGTTGAAGTTGATAGCGATCAAATGTAGACATTAATTGAGAACAATTAGCGTTATACCATGTGGGAGATAGCTGACATACTCAAAGTATCCATGTCAAGCGTTGAAAATCATTTGCATGAGCTTAGTTATGTTAATTGCTTTGGTGTTCAGGTTCCATGTAAGTTAAGCGGCGGGGTGGGGGGGTTGGGAACATTTCGGCCGTATTTCTGCATGCCATTCTCTATTTAAACGTAACAAAAACGTTCTGTTTTTAAAACAAATTGTGACGGGCGATGAAAAGTGGATACTGTACAATAATGTGGAATGGAAGAGATTGTGGGGCAAGCGAAATGAACCACCACAAACCACGTTAAAACCCGGTCTTCATCCAAAGAAGGTGATGTTGTGTATATGGTGGGATTAGAAGGGAGTCCTCTACTATGAGCTCCTTCCAGAAAACGAAACGATGAATTCCAACAAGTACTGCTCCAAATTAGACCAACTGAAAGCAGCACTTGACGAAAAGCATCTGGAATTAGTCAACAGAAAACGCATAATCTTCCATCAGGATAACACAAGACTGTGTTTCTTTGATGACCAGGCAAAAACTGTTACAGCTTGGCTGGGAAGTTCTGATTCATCTGCCGTATTCACCAGACATTACACCTTTGGATTTCCATTTATTTTGGTCTTTACAAAATTCTCTTAATGGAAAAAATTTCAATTCCCTGGAAGACTGTAAAAGGCACCTGGAACAGTTCTTTGCTCAAAAAAACTAAAAGTTTTGGGAAGATGGAATTATGAAGTTGCCTGAAAAATGGCAGAAAGTAGTGGAACAAAAGGGCGAATACGTTGTTCAATAAACTTCTTGGTGAAAATGAAAAATGTGTCTTTTATTTTTAAAACTGAAGGGACTTTTGGGCCAACCCATTAGAAAGCAGGACATAGTAAAGATAAGAATGGGAATCAATCAAATAGAAAATGCGCAGACAGTAGACAAAACTAATAATGCCAAATTTGGTTCTTTGAAAAGATAATAAAATTGGCAAAACCGCTGTTAGATCAGGTTTCTCCACCTTGGCTCTGTTGACTTTTACAGCCTGATAATTGTGGGGAGCTGTCCTATCCCTGGTCTCTACCCCTAGATGCCAGTAGAGCCCCTTTTCCCAGTTGTGACAACTAAAAATGTCTCCAGACATTGGCAGATATCCCCTGGAGGTGGGTGGCAAATTCACTCCTCCTTGAGACCACTACATTAGAACAACCAAGATAAAAAGGGGGGACAAGGGGGGAAAAATAAAAAGTAAAAAAAAAGAAGGAAGACAAAAATTAGCAATATCAGTGAAAAAAGAAACATCAGTTTAGGTTTTATAGTCATTGAAAGGGTAATAAAGGCATATTATAAGCAAGTTAATGCTAGTAAATTCAGTATCCTAAATGAAATAGATATATTTCTGGAAAAATGCAAATTACCGAAACTGACTTAAGATGAAATAGAAAACCTGATAGCTTTATACTGATTTTAACTATTATACATTGCAGGTGATAACTGGTCACTTAGCTTTTGGCAGATGTTGTGATTGATTATCACTCCTGCTCAAGGTCAAGAAATATTCACTTAGGAGCTACTGTGTGCTAGGCAAAGGGCTAGGCACTCAGTGTACAGTTTTTGTTTTTGTTTTTTGCCACTCCACACAGCATGAGGGATCTTAGTTCCCCAACCAGGGATGGAACCTGTGCCCCCTGCAGTGGAAGAGCAAAGTCTTAACCATTGGACCGCCAGGGAAGTCCCACCTTATACTGGTTTTTATTTTTAAAATTTTATTTATTTATTTTTGGCTGCATTGGGTATTCGTTGCTGCATGTGGGCTTTCTCTAGTTGTGGCGAGCAGGGGCTATTCTTCATTGCGGTGTGCCGGCTTCTCATTGTGGTGGCTTCTCTTGTTGCGGAGCACAGGCTCTGGGCGCACGGGCTTCAGTAGTTGTGGCACGTGGGCTCAGTGTTTGTGGAACACAGGCTTAGTAGCTGTGGTGCACAGGCTTAGTTGCTCCGGGGCATGTGGGATCTTCTCGGACTAGGGCTCGAACCTATGTCCCCTGCATTGGCAGGCAGATTCTTAACCACTGCACCACCAGGGAAGTCCCTTTATACTGATTTTAGAAACTAGATTTGCAGCTAAAAACTTTCCCACAAATAAAGACCCCGAGGACTTCATTGATGAATTCTATTAAACACTTAAGGAAAAAAGCATACTAGTCCGATACAAACTAAGCAAACAGGAAGAGTGAACACTTCCAGCTCACTTTATATGGCCAATATTACCTTGATGCCAAAGCAAAACATATTACAAGAAAAGAAATCTGCAGACCAAGAGCCTAAATGAACAACAAAATATTAGCAGGGGAGATCCAGCCAGCCAAACCAAACAAACCAAAAATAGGAAAAACGAAAAACAAAAAAAACCACCGCACACATGCAAAACATAGTGCACCCCCAATGACCACCATGTCAGGTTTATTCCAGGAGTGCAAATTTGGTTTAATATTTGAAAATCAATCAATTTATTTCCACATATTAACACTAGTGTAAATTGGGAAAAACATGTTATCATCCCTACAGATGTGGGAAAAGTATCTGAAAAAAAATCTTCATAAAAACCAACAGCACCTTAGGAATAGAAGGTAAAACTTTCTCAACCTGATAAAAAGGCATCTACAGAAACCCATTAACTTAATACGTAATGGTCAAAGACTGAATGCTTTCTAAGATCTCAAAAGAGGCAAAAATGTCTGCTCTCACTTTTGTTCAGTATCGTGGTTTTGCTAGCACAATAAGGAAAAGAAAAGGCATACAAATTAGAGAAGATAAAATTAAACTGTCCTTTTTTGTTAATGATTTTGCATTTATAGAAAATCCTGAGAAATGCATAAACAAGCTACTAGAACCAGTAAAGCTGTGTAGCAGTATGAAAGGCTCAGTATGCAAAAATTGACTGCATATATGTAATAGGAACCAGCAATTGGAAAATGCAGTTTTTAAAATTCGCAGTAGCGTCCATAAGGTAAATAGTTGGAAGTAACAAAATATATCAGACCAATACACTGAAAACTACATAATAAATGCTGGAAGACATTTTTTTCCACTCAACAAACTTTTATTGAGTATATGTCAAACCAAAGTCTTTGTGCCAAAGGTATAGAAATAAACAGGGTGCAGCCATAGCCCTAGGAGAGACAATAAATAGGAAAGCAGAAAGCACAGTGAGATAAGCATTGTGATGGAAGTGTACAGTGTGTGGCAACATAGAGAGTATCCTTCCAGAAGGATGCAGTGATTGTCCCAATATTCAGTCAGTCTGGAAGAGAAAAACCTAAATCAGTGGAGACATATACCATATTTGTGGATCAGAGAACTCAGTATTATTAAAATGTCAGTTCTCTTACCATTGTTTTCCGTTGCATGTCCTTGGCCACCAATGGGATTTAGTCCCCCATTTTTTTGACTATTTGGGTTTCTTTCAAAAAGTGCTTAGTCTAGCAAGTCATTTGTCCATTTTACAATTGGGTTTTCTCTTCCTTACTGAATTGTAGGAGTTCTTTACATATATTTAGATAGGTTCTTTGTTGATTATGCGTGTCACAAGTATCTACTTTCATTAAGTGGCATGTCTTTTTGAAAACTTTAGTGATATCTTTGATGAATGCACATTAACTTTAATTTATGGAAAGAATCAATCCATAGCTAGTGCTTTTTGTGTCTTGATTTAAGAAATCCTTCCTGCTCAAGATCATAAAGATACTCCATTTTTTTTTTGCTGCATTGGGTCTTCATTGCTGCGTGCAGGCTTTCTCTAGTTGCAGCGAGCAGGAGCTCCTCTTCCTTGTGGTGCATGGGCTTCTCATTGTGGTGGCTTCTCTTGTTGCAGAGCACGGGCTCTAGGTGCGCGGGCTTCGGTAATTGTGGCACGCAGACTCAGTAGCTTTGGCACACGGGCGTAGCTGTTCTGCGGCATGTGGGATCTTCCTGGACCAGGGCTGGAACCTGTGTCCCCTGCATTGGCAGGCGGATTCTTAACCAATGTGCCACCAGGGAAGTCCCTCTTATTATGAATTTATTTATTTATTTTTGGCTGCGTTGGGTCTTTGCTGCTGTGCACAGGCTTTCTCAAGTTGCGGAGAGTGGGGGCTATTCTTCCTTGTGGTGCACGGGCTTCTCATTGCAGTGGCTTCTCTTATTGTGGACCGTGGGCTCTAGGGGCGCGGGCTTCAGTAGGTGTGGCACACGGGCTCAGTAGTTGTGGCTCGTGGACTCTACAGCTCAGGTTTAGTAGTTGTGGTGCATGGACTTAGTTGTTCCGCAGCATGTGCGATCTTCCCGGACCAGGGAATGAACCTGTGACCCCTGCATTGGCAGGCGGATTCTTAACCACTGCGCCACCAGGGAAGTCCCCCTCTTAATTTTTAAAAATTTTCTTAGATGTCCCTTTCAAATTTTGATTTTTATCCCACTGGGAATTAATTTTTTTGGGTAGGTTCTAAAGTGGTCTGTCTTTACCATTACATTTGGGCGTGGAAAATGTTATTGATATTTTCTGTGGTATGGTTTAGGAGTATGTGCTATAAAAATCCTCATTAACATTTTGAAGGCTCTCTGGATTTTAATGATGTTCAGTTTATTGAATATTTTCTTCATAATCTTTTATAACTAATTAAAGAAAACTAAGTATAAAAGAAATGGCAAAACAGCTTTTCAGAATAATTTGTCTACCTGAAAAGTTGACTGTGCTGACATTTTTCCTTTGAAATATTTCTAACAATTTGTAAATTGTTGATTTGAGGACCACATAGACATGTTTTGCTTGTCCCTCACAATGGTATGAACTTTTTGGAGTTGCTGAAATTCTCAAGTCGGATGATTTCACTGAACGTTTTATTGTGTCCTTATCAACTGAATGATTTTGCAGTACTAGGTCTGCATTCTCACCTGACAACAATTAGCTGAAACCAGCTCTTGTCTTTGGATGGGGCATGTGCTCTCCATTTCTCCCAAGTGGTTATTTCCATTTCCCTCCTCTTGAGTTGTGACCCCTGCTATAGACCTATGTTTAGACTATATTTACTTAAAAATTCTAAACAAATTTCGAGCAACAGACATAATATACTGATTGTCTAGAACTGATGAAGTTTTTTGCCAGAATGGTAGGGACATATGGATCATATTTTTAAAAATATACATGATATATATTATCAGAGTAGATGTTAAAAAGACATTTCATGAATTTAAAAAAATTTTATTGAAGTGTAGTTGATTTACAATGTTGTGTTAATTTCTGCTGTACAGCAAAGTGATTCAGTTATACATATACTTTTTCATATTCTTTTCCATTATGGTTTATCACAGGATATTGAATATAGCTCCCTGTGCTATACAGTAGGACCTTGTTGTTGATCCATTCTATATAAACTAGTTTGCATCTGCTAATCCCAAACTCCCAGTCCTCCCCCACGCAAAGCTTCCTAACTTTTATGAGGGGTAGCAATGGTTTACAAACTTATTTTAGTCTTAGGATATTGTACTGCCCAAATACAGAAGGTCAATATATAAAGCTAATGAAAAGCCAGCTGCTCAGAGGCAAGCAACTGAGAGACCCTGGGCATGTGCCCGTCACACCACTCCTTTTGGCTGTCTTGTTGCCTCTACCAGGGCTACTAGGAACCTCAAAGTTGGAACATGGTTGAAACAGCTGTTCTGGAAAATCTCCCAGGTAGCTCAAGTCATATTGGAAACTTGCACCCCAAACCTTAAAAACAAAAGTTCGTTTTACCTAATCAAATTGCGTCCTTATAATTTTGTAATATTTCAGACATTCATAGGGAATAATAAGACAAACATTTATGTACCTACCACTCACCTTTATCAAATCTTAACATTTTACTTTGTTGCTTTGGTTTTTTTTTTAATTGGAGTAATAGTTGATTTACAATGTTGTGTTAGTTTCTGTTGTATAGCAAAGTGAATCAGTTACACATATTACATATATCCACTCTTTTTTTAGATTCTGTTCCCATATAGGTCATTACAGAGTATTGAGTAGAGTTCCTTGTGCTACACAGTAGGTCCTTACTAGTTATTATTTTATATATAGTAGTGTGTATATGTCAATCCCAATCTCCCAATTTATCATTCTCCGCCTTTCCCCCCTGGTAACTATAAGATTGTTTTCTACACCTGTGACTCTATTTCTGTTTTGTAGATAAGTTCATTTGTACCATTTTTTTAGATTCCACATATAAGTGATAATCTTGTCTTTCTCCATCTGACTTCACTCAGTATGACAGTCTCGGTCCATCTGTGTTGCTGCAAATGGTATTATTTTATTCTTTTTTTGTGGCTGAGTATTATTCCATTGTATATATGTACCATATTTCTTTATCCATTCCTCTGTCAATGGCATTTAGGTTGCTTCCATGTCTATTGTAAACAGTGCTGCAGTAAACATTGGGATGCATGTATCTTTTCAAATCGTGGTTTGCTCCGGGTCATGAATTTTAATGTTCTTTCAAAAAAAAAAGTTTGCAAGCTTACTATGTGCCAGTCGTGTTCTAGTCACTGAGGATACAACTGTTAAAAAAACAGATAAAAATTCTTTTCCTGACAAGAGTTAGGTGAAACAAATGACTTCTAAAACTGGAAAACATTTTTCTCAGCTATATGTTAATGTTAAAATCAAGTGGAATAAACACAAATATTTCAAAACATGTTAAAAGAAATAAAGCTCTGGATGAAGTAATAGTAGTGTAATAAGAAATAATAATTTAAAAAAGAACATCTGGTCCTTGGGAATTCGCTAGGATTCAAAACTTTCAGAAGGGAATGCACCACACACATTGTCATAAAATATAGACAAGTATAATATGAATGGCTTAACCTGGGAAAAACAACACAGATGTGGATGACTGTAAATCACTATGCCATATGCATTTCTGATTTAAAAGGTTTTAAAGTAGAATTAGAATACTTTATAAATGTGATTTTATTTCACATGTTTATTATTAACATCTCTATATCAAACTAGTGATGCACAGGTAAAATCAGCAAATCAGAAAATTTTATATATTAAAATCAGAAAAAGAATAATACATCTTCCCCACCCCCGATTAATATTTAACTTTATTTGTTAAAAATTTTTTTAAAAGACAAGTCTTATTTGGTGAACTTTCATTTCAACTATTAATATATGTATGTTTGTCCCATATCAAGTGGTAAACGTGTTCTTTTTTAATTTTGACTTTTTCTTTTGATATAATTTCTGACTTGGAAAAGTTGCAAGAATAGTAGAGAGCTCCTGTATTCTCCAGATGTTGACTGTTTCCACGTTTACTGTTCCCTTCCTCCTTCCCCACCCCCAAGCTCTGTATGAGCACAAAGCCATTTATAACAAAATCACCGAATTCAGTTCTTTAAGATGCCATTCCTGACGTTTGTATTTAGGCTCAATAAGGAATAGTGATTTATAGTCATCCTCATCTGTGTTGTTTTTTCCAGGTTAGGTCACTCATACTATACCTGTCTATATTTTAGGACAGTGTATGTTATACATTAAAATTGGATTATAATTAGAAAACCAGTCAGTGGGATTTACTCTTGTAGCAGAATTAGGTGGAAAACATCACTTCAGTAGACACAGAAAAAAGGATTTGAAAAAACCCAGCACTTACGATAAAAAGTCTTGTCAAAATAGAAATAGAAGTACACCTTCAATATTTGAGAATGGTGACTGGTTAGGTGAAGTCTGATTTATTTAAAGAAGAATTTTGATGACATGAGGAAATAATCATGATTGGATAAATGAATAAGGAATGACTATATGGTTATTTGCATCTTTACAGAGAAAACAGACCAGCATAAACTACACAAAAACATAAATAGTGGTTATTTTCTGGGGTTGAGAAATTATGGATTTTTTTCATTATACTTTTTTTGCCTTTTAGAGTGATTCTAAAATGTGCATTTGTTAATTTTGTAACCATAAATAAGAACAGAGGTTATTTTATAATTAAGGCTTTTAATCAGAAGTACAACTACATAAAAATATTTAAACATGGCTTTCTATTGTGAATTGCAAAACCCATTAAAGTGTGAAATGAAATAGTTTTAAGGAGCCTTAAATCAAGGCAGCTTTGATGATAAAATGTACAAGAAACATAATTGATGAGGTTGCAAAATAACAAATGATTTGCTTATCCATATGAAGCCATGAACTTTTTACCTGGGGCTAGATATAATAACGAGAGTCTTTAGTTCTTCATAAACCTGGTACAAATGCAGATAATGTATCTATCAGTAATCCAAAAGTTGGCATTTGTTCACGCTTGTTATCTTTACTCGAATTCTTAAATGAAGATGTACAAAAATTGATTATGAATCTTCTGATGGTAACTGATTGCTAGTCTGTGTTGTAATGGAGGTGATTAAATATATATACTCCACTGGTTTCTAAATATCAAGAGTTGATTATATTTTTCTTCTATATATTTTTGCAGATGGTAGTCAAAACTTTTATGGATATGGATCAGGATTCAGAAGATGAAAAACAGCAGTATCTCCCACTAGCCTTGCATCTAGCATCTGAATTTTTTCTCAGGAATCCCAATAAAGATGTGCGTCTCCTTGTAGCATGCTGTTTGGCTGACATCTTTAGAATTTATGCCCCAGAAGCTCCATATACTTCCCACGATAAACTTAAGGTAAATACAATCTTTACAAAATTGGTTTACTTTTATAGTTTAGCTTACTACCCTTAGGAACATAGGTTTCATTTTAATCATCCTGTGAGTGTAAGAAGATTATATCATAAGTTCTAAAACTAATTAATTATTCATTCAATTAATATTGAGTATCCACAAAAATGATTGGTATTTTTATGTGGCATTAAAAGGTATGGATCAAAAGTAGTCCCTGTCTGCTCATATCTAACCTTCAGGAATATCCATCTCAAAGCCCAGATGGCTGAATTGAAGGGGGGATGGTGGATGAATGACACTTTTTAAAACAACTATGTAACAGAGTTTACACATTCAAATGACTGTTTTCCCCTGCAAGTTATATTATATGCAAAACTGTATGATCATCTTGATGGTTCTGCCTTTGTTAGAAATGTTTGAGGAACTCCTCTTTTGAGTTGATCTCTTGAGCTGATTTCGTATTTTGAATACTTTTATACGTTAATCCTTTGGATTGCTTTCTTTTAAATAGTCCTAAAGTCAGTTTGTTCTATACTGATACTATTCGGGATTAAAACTTCTAAAGAAAGCTTATTAAGAAATGGAGCACTATTGTTGTGGAAAGTACAACCCTTGGACCAGTCTATTATTGCTTTTGTTCCACACAACTTTGTAGTCACTCATCAAATTCAAAACTAGGTACTGAAAATTACTATTTAATTTGGGAAATTATAATGGAAGATTCATATCCAGGTACTTAAACTGAAGATAACTGCCATATACAAGATGAAGATAGTGAATAAAGTTCTGTACTAGAAGGGTAGCAAGATATAGAACCTATGGTCCTCTCAGAATGAGAAAGCCTAAAGATTTGTGGCAGTAATAATCTTTATTTTTGCTTCTAAAGAATGTAATTTTAGGTGATTTGCTGTTTTCCAGATATTTTAAGTAATGGACTAGGCCAGTCCCAAGTCATTGGCTAAAGGAGAATTTTCTTTTATTGTCTATAATGGAGAATATATATTATAGACTATTAGTGTATTGTGAAAGTGACAAGTATTTGTATCTAAATTAATATGTTTTATCATTTTTTAAAACAGGACATATTTTTGTTTATTACCAGACAATTAAAGGGTTTGGAGGATACAAAGAGCCCACAGTTTAATAGATACTTTTATTTATTAGAGGTAAACAAATTTTATTTAATAAATATCATATTATTTCATGTTGTAGAAAATTCTTTATAGTAACTTTATAATGTAAAATGAATCTTTTGTTTGTTTTGTTTTATATGAAGCCCACTTAAGAAAATGTCATTTACAATCTTTTTTTTTTGCTCCTCATATCCTGAAAAGATAAAGCATATTCCACTGGCAAAGCTGTTATATTATTTGAAACTTTATTTTTATATTTCTGTTTTTATTCTTTTCTAATCCCAAAAGAGATTAAGTTGAATTAATTTTCACCGTGCCCTATATTTTGTACGTATATATGTGTTACTAGCCTCTGACAGTATTTTTCAATTAGAGAAGGTTAATGCCAGCAGATACGTCTTTTTAAAGATCAGAGTACGACTGTTTAAACAATTGTAATTTTATATGTTGGGCCATTATAAGTTTTACTATAGATTTATAATTCTAAAAATTAAATTTTATTAATGAGCTTGCTTTTGTGTAACTTTTATGTATGTGTAAATAATTTTATTTATTTATTTATTTAAGAATTTAGCTTGGGTTAAATCATATAACATCTGCTTTGAATTGGAAGATTGCAATGAAATTTTTATTCAGCTTTTTAGGACTCTCTTCTCAGTGATCAAGTAAGTTATTTTTTAAGAATCTCTGTCTCTTTTTCTTGCTCTGTGTATTAAAGTATCATGTACTGTGCATTTACACTAAGATCTTTTAGTTAAAAGGAAATGTTTTCCTTAGAAGAGTTAACATAAAAAGGAAAATAAATTCTGTTGTCTGAAACCTGCCTTTGTCCTTATATTACTATTTTAAATAATGGTATCAATTGTATAGGTTGACTCTTGTAAAGCAAGCGGTATGAGACCTTATATTATATAATGAAGTACTAACTGATGAGGTGGAAATTTTAAGTATTGTAAGTATCATTAGTGAGTACTGGGAGGCATAATAGCTCAGCGGTTAAGTATACTGACTTTGATATCATCTCATTTTACAGCTAAAAAAAATCGTAAGCATTGCTCTTTCCTTATAGATATAGGGACATTCATGTACAGAGGAGTTTGGTGGCTTGCTGGGGCACAAATTGCTGAACAGGAGAGGCAAAACTGATTTCAATCCAGTGTTTCATTCTGGTGTGTGTGTGTGTGTGTGTGTGTGTGACTGATTTCAATCCAGTGTTTCATTCTGGTGTGTGTGTGTTCATTCTGGTATGTGTGTGTGTGTGTGTGGTGTGTGTGTGTAGTAAACCAAGCATTGTTATGAGATGTGTTCTGCAACATTACATTATATGCAAACATAATATATGTCAAATATATTTTAAATTTTCTAGTAGCCACATTAAGAAAGGTAAAAAGAAACAAGTGAAATTTATTTAAATAATATACATGGGCTTCCCTGGTGGCGCAGTGGTTGAGAGTCC
>NW_020175670.1:6288173-6315759 GCF_003031525.2 Neophocaena asiaeorientalis asiaeorientalis
TATATATATATATAATAATAATAATATACTTTATTTATTTCATGTTATCCAAAAGCATTATTATTTCAACATAAGGCTCTATTCAGACTTTATCTTCAGTAGCCAAATGGCTGTTGGATAACAGCTTCTGTATTGGACACCACATTTCTAAAGTTTTCTGTAGATTTCTTATGAATACTTTAACATATTTTTCTTTTCCTTAGATAGAATGGTAGGAAGAGAATTAACCAGAAATAAACAGGAAAGGACTGGACCAACCTGGTCTAATGATAGAAGCTTATAAAAAACTGCATGAGAAAAAGCTTCCTGTGGCAACTAACTGAAGGCCCTTAAATAAAAGATAAAATGTGTAAACTTTACCTTTGTGTTACTTAGCTTTTGCTGCATAATAACAAAGTAACCCACAACTTGGTAGTTTAAAACAGATTCCATTTTATTTTGCTCATGATTCTGCTTGTCAGTTCTTTCTCTCTGGGCTGGACTTGCTCCTGTATTTGCAGTCAGTTAGCAGGACATCTGGCAGTTGGCTGAGGTAATAGGACAACTGGGTCACGTGTCACTCTCTTGTCATCCAGCAGGCTAGTTCAGACCTCTTCTTATGCTGACTGGGTTTCAAATGTAGCAAGAAGGGCACACCCCACCACACAAGCACTTTTTAAGACCTCTGCATACTTCATGTTTACTTATATTTCATTGGCCAAGCAAGGTTCATAGGCAAGCCCAGATTCAAAGGTTGGTTAGATAGACTCCATATTTTGTTGGACAGAGCAGTGTTTTAAAGGCTTGTGCATAAGAGATGGGAACAGTTTGTGGCCATTGTTTGCACTCTACCACATATTTGCAGTTTTTTCTTTTAATATTAAAATCACCAACAAAATGAAAAAAAGATGCCTGACTTGTCTTTCTGCCCATTTTGTGACCTTGGTTATCCACTTAAATCCGCTTCCCACTCTGCAGTTACACTTCTTTCCTCTATTACTTTTACGTACAATCCTATCAATATTTTTCTTTACTGACTCTGAAGATCTAAGTTTATTGTTGACCTAATTATCTAATTGAAAGAATTCACAATGAGGTATCAGTAAATAAAGGACTTGCCTTTTGATAGAGGAGTTTATTGATTTGTATTTACTGACACATTTACCATATATCTGGTATTCTTCATTCCTTCGCATATATGCAGATTTCCATCTGGTATTATTTTACTTTACTCTGAAGGACTTCCTTTAACATTTCCTGTAGTTCAGGGCTACTGTTGATAGAATTCTTTCAGTTTTTATATGTCTGAAAAAGTCTTTTATTCCACCTTCATTTTTGAAAGTTATTTTCATGGTATGAATTTCACATTAATAGACTTTTTTTTTTCTCTTTCAGTACTGTTAAAGATGTTTCCTGCATCTTTTTCTGGCTTGCATTGTTTCTAATGATAAGTTTTGTCATTTTAAATCTTTGTTCCTCTGTAAATAATGTATCTTCTTTTTCTCTACCCACCTAAGATTTTCTCTGTATTACTGGTTTTAAACAGTTTGATTTTGATGTCCCATTGTGGTGGAGCTCATAGAGGATATGTGGGTTTACCCTTCTGATTACTCTATTAGATGCCCTGTGAGTTATAAGATTTTCCACTGTAGTTGGAACATGCACATTGTTAAGACCTGTGTGAATTCCGGGAATTATTCCCTCCACGCCTTTCAGGTGGTACCTTCCCCAAACTCAAGAAATTTCCTCACCTGCGTGTGCTGATCACTAAGCACCTGAAGACTCGGGGAGGGGGGTACCCTCTGTGAGCTTGCTCTCTGAGTAGCTCTCTCCCCTCTGGTATTCTGCCCTGCAAGCGATAGTCACCCCAGACTCAGGAAAACCATTAGGCTCTGCTAGTATCTTCTCTTCCCACACTGAAGCCTGGAAACTTTACCAAGTAGAAAAAGTAAGCTGGGAAAATTGTTCCCTTCTTTCAGCAGCATGTGTATAATGTCTGATATCTGAAAACTGTTATTTCTTATATTCTGTCCAGTTTTTTAGTTGTTCAAGTAGGAGAGTAAATCTTACCCCTATTATTGAAGCTTGGGCTGGAACTTGTGGAAATAATTTTTAAGTCCATTTTTCATTTATCTTTCCTTCACTCCTTTCCTATCCTCAAGTGCATATGGATCTGAGAGCTATATACTCTCTTCATTCTTTTGCATCAAGCTGAATATCTGTTCTTCTTCACCCCCTACCACACACACACATCCCACTATATAATTGATCTTTCACAATCTTGGCCTATAGTAAACAAGATATTTAAGAGAGGATATGCAAGAGGGGTATCTTTCTAAAAGGGGTATTTTTCTGCCTTATAGAAAACTGTGTCTCTAACGATGGGACAATTTTTCTACCAACTTTATAAATTTTTTCATCTTTGATTTTACAACTAAGTGTCCAACAGGTGTATTATACATTATTTCAAACTAATTTTTTAAAAATTATAGGTAAGAAATACATAAATGAAATAACATTTAGTTTAGTCTTAATTTAAACTTCCCTGTGTCTGTAGTAGTACAACTAAGTTATATTATCTTGATTTGTCTTTGCATATGTATTCTGATAAATGTGAAAATGGATAGGTCAAGTCTTTAGTTAAGATGCAGTCAGAGAGGGAGAAACCTAGATGCTCTACTAATTTATAACACTAGATGCTCTACTAATTTATAACAATTTTGTAGCCAATCTTTTTGGGTAAGTTTGTATCAGCAGTAGAGATATTTATTGAGGAGGCCCACATTGACTCTATACTGGCTAAGGAAGCAGGACTGAAACTGATTCTTGGCTTTTTACCTCGTTGATTTTTCATTCGTTTGAAATTCTTTGAGAGATAGCAGGATGACATTTTCAGAACCTTCTAGTTATAAGTTCTGGTAAGCATTTTATATCATACTTTGGGTTTTCAGTATTGCTGAACTAAAAAGTCCAGCGGCAAAGATATAGGAGTGTTGACTTAGGCTTTTTTGTGTGTTTATAGTTCTGCCTTATTTGGAGGAATTATTAAGATCAAAAAGGATAAAAAGGATGAAAAACTGCCTACCTTCATTATCTTGTACATTTTTTTTGTTTCCTTACTTAAAATTTTATCACCTTTTAAAATCCAGGGGCATATAAGCAAAGATGTCCTTTCTTTGAAGTTGACATTTTTGTTTAGTTGAATTTAACTCACTCTTTGAATTCTAATTGTATAGGGGCTTAATTAAATTTAAAGGTTTTTGTTTTTGTAAAATACTTTACAATGATATCTTAGTAGCTGTTTTAATAATCAACAAAGGGAGAAAGTAAATATAGAGCAGCCAAAGTTTCTTTGCCATTACTGGCATGGTTCCCTAAATCAGGTGAAAATCCTTTTACATTTGAGATAGTTGTTTTAAACTGGGAAGTTTAATTTTCTTTTGTAAGCCTAATTGTTTTTTCTTTTTTTCTTCCTCTTTTTTTAAAGCAATAGCCACAATAAGAAGGTACAAATGCACATGCTAGACTTGATGAGTTCTATCATCATGGAAGGTGATGGAGTTACTCAAGAATTATTGGACTCCATTCTTATTAACCTCATTCCTGCACATAAGGTCTGTATAGTATGAAGATATTAAAAGTTAATATTTAATGGTAGTACTACACATATGAAAAATAATTGTTTTTCACCATTTGCAATCCCATGTAATTATTCCCATTATCATTCTCCAGCCCCAAATAAAATAGAGTAACACATATTGGTCTTACAGCTATTGTTATCTTTAGAAGATATATTGATTAATATATTATGGAAGATTTTCATTCAGTTAAGTGCTGCCTATTCTCTGGAAAACTAAAAATGTTCCAGATGGATTGACCACTCATATCTAATCTAGAAATTACAAGGGATTGGAGTACTGTCTTGGTTAGTTGCTGTTTGTTTGTTTTGGAAAAGAAAATGT
This sequence comes from Neophocaena asiaeorientalis asiaeorientalis, assembly GCF_003031525.2. Taxonomy (NCBI): domain Eukaryota; kingdom Metazoa; phylum Chordata; class Mammalia; order Artiodactyla; family Phocoenidae; genus Neophocaena; species Neophocaena asiaeorientalis. The sequence continues at coordinate 6,292,115 of NW_020175670.1, forward strand.
ATTTATTCCTTTGTAACATAGATATAGAGTGTAGGAATTTGTATTTCTTCTCAGAACCCATGTCCTACATTTTTCTTAGCCACTTTCAGAAAAAGATTTAGGCAGTGGGAACTATGTGGTTAATGTTAAGGGGAAAAGGATGATTCAGAGCTGTATATTCCTCTCCATTTCCTTTTCTGTTTCTCTCTGCTAGCTCCCCGTAAGAAACTGAAGGACTTAGCTCCCTACCAGCTTCCCCTCTGGGGTGGACTCAGGCCTACCCCACTGTTGATATTTACTCTTCTGCCCTTTTCCTCTGACTGTTCAGTTACCTATTATCAGATGTTAAATGAAGATGTATCTAATGATACTTATTCACAATAAGATGCAGTCAATTATAAATATTTCTCCTTACTCACTATATATTATTTGCATTTTTTTAATTCAAATGAGTCTGTAATTGGTCAAAATTTTGAGAGTATGGCGTAGGGGGAGTATATGTCAGGCAAAATAAAGGAAAAACTTTTTGAGGAATAGTGTATTTGGTGTTTGTATTCTAGTTAGAGGTTATTTTTAATGAGTAGGAAATATACCTTTTTAGGAAATAGAAAGGTTGCCTTAATTTTTTTCTTCCAGTTTTATCAAGTTATAAGTGACATACAGCACTGTATAAGTTTAAGGTATACAGCATAATGACTTGACTTATATTATGAAATGATTTATTTCATTTAATTTAAACATTATAAAATGTTTAGTGAACATCCATCATCTCATAGATATAAAATTAAAGAAATAGAAAAAAATTTTTTTCTTGTGGATGAAATAAGTCTTAGGATTTACTCTCTTAACAAGTTTCATATATAACATACAGCAGTGTTAATTAGATTTATCATGTTGTACATTATATCCCTAGTGCTTATTACCTCATAGCTGGAAGTACCTTTTGAATGCCTTCATCCAATTCTGCCCCCCGCACCCCCCGCCATAACTACAAATCTGATCTCTTTTTTTGTTATTGACCTACATAACACTATGTTAACTCCTGTTACACAATATTTCTATACGTTTCAAAATGCTCACCTAAATCTAGTCACAATATATCAGCATATAAAGATATTACATAGTTATTGACTTATGTTCCTCACTCTGTACATTTCATATCTGTGACTCATTGATTTTTCACGTGGAAGTTTGTATCTTAATCTCCCTCACCTATTTGTTTCCTCCAAGGTTGCCTTAATTTTGAGATAATCTTATCCTCTTGCCAATGGAATAAAAACCTGGAGCAAGTGTCAGGAAGCTACAGTTTGTAGACCAAATCTGACCCACTGCCTATTTATGTAAAAGTTTTATTTGAAAACAGCCATGCTTATTTGTTTTCATTTTGTCCGTGGTTGCTTCCTGCTACAACAGCCAGAGTTGTATAGTTGCAGTGGTGACGATATGGCTGGCTAATAAAGCCTAAACTATTTACCATCTGGCTCTTTGCATAAAAAGTTTGCTGACTACTAACCTAGAGTATAGGATATCCTTGCCTTTTTTGGGGATAGGTGCGAGATGATGGTCAGTGAATCTCAGGTTGGTCTAAAACTGCAAAGTGTGGAGATGTTAATGGGTACTCTTCAACACAAGAATTCCATTTTCAGTAAGTTTTTAAAAATTAAATATATGTCTTTTCTATAGGCTTCCTCAGACCCTTTAATTTGTTACCATGCATTGGGAATCTTGAGGAGTGAAGACAGTATTTAGTGTTTTAAAAACATAATTGACTGAGAATTTTACCAGAAACACTTACCAGGTCCACTCTTGCTCAGAACAGACGTTGATTAGACGGTGAAATACTGAGGATAGTGGGTTCGAAAGGGGTGTGTGCGTGCGTGCGTGCGTGCATGTGTGTGTATTTGTTTAGGATGCATGGGTGTGATTGCCAGTTCAAATTGGTTAACAAACAAAACCAAAAAGCCTTAGGTCCATTTTGAGTTTAGTAAAACTAAACTTAATATAGGCTTGGGCTTTTGGCTAATTATCTAATGTATTTTAGTTTTTGATTCATGGTTGTGCTATTTGCAACTTCTGCATTTATGACCACTTGACTAGCAGATATTGGGTAAAACCTTGAATGGAGTTCAGTTATATTTTTTGCTTCATATTTCTTGGACTTGAAGACTTTGGTGTTCTAGTGTTGCTATCTAGATCATAAATTCACTAATTCATTTGTAACTTTGCATATTTTTATTGTGTTTCAGAACTTAAATAAACAGTCCTTTGACCTCGCAAAAGTCCTATTGAAAAGGACAGTCCAGACTATTGAGGCATGCATTGCCAATGTATGTATTTCTGCCTATATATTTTTTCATAATTCTATAGTTCTTAATCCATTGTACTAATTTACTGAAACCTTTCACATAAAGGCTTATTTAGCCTATAAACAGTTTCATCTTTTTATAAGAAATATATAAAAAACTGATATGTCTAAATGTAACCAAATACAGCATAACTTTGTAAGCTATAGACATTATTTTTAAATGACATAAGATGGGAGGATGTTATTTTATGAAAATTTGTTTACAGTTTCTACTCTTTCTTCTACTGCCTTTGTATTTATCTTTTTATCTCCTGGATATGCTTATCTCTTTCACTTTCTCCTTTCATCTTTATCTATGGCTCTCTCTATATTTTCTTCTTCATGTCTCTAGGCCATTCTTCTGAACCTTTTTGGTTTGCCTTCTTAAATAATTGTTATAGAGTAATAAATTTTTTTTTTTTTACTTTATTGAATAGAAGTTTTTTCGTTTTCTTTTTGTTCTTTAAAAAATCAATGAAGTAATTTGGGAAAAAAATGTATAATTCTACTACCTTAATGTAGCAATTTCATTATTGAACATTTGCTCAAACTCCTACCTGTTTTTTTCATATACCATATAAAACTTTGAATTGTCTTCATTTATATATGTATTTCCATATTTTGATTTTTTATTATAAGAATTACTATAAATGTTCCTTTGAATTCACATATAATTTACCTAATCATTTCTCTTTTGCCTCACATTTAGATTTTTTCAGTGTTTTCCTTTAGTAACTATCTTTAGTAACTATCTTTGTAGCATTTATCTATTGTTTAATTATTTTCTACATATAAAAACCCAAGTGAGAGTCTGTTAATTTAAATGGTATGAATTATTAGTATTATTTATATTACTAAATAAATACTTAAACATGGTAAAAAAAAATGTTTTCTCAAGTAGTACAAAAGGTATACAGTGAAAATTGTCTCTCTTCAAACCCTGAATACCCTATTCTTAATTCTCAGAAATAGGCATCACCAATAGATTTTCATGTATCCTTTCAGAAATTTGTGTTCTGTGCTTATTTGTGTGTGCATGTGTACTTTTTAATTTTGTTAAAACTATTTTCCTTACTCTTTTCAAGGTCTGTGTAATAAATATTAATGTTTTCTAACTCTTAATGTGTGTTGCTTTTCAAAAGAAATACATCATTTGATGATACTACCAAAAACATATGCTCAAATCGGTTGCATACAACTGCCTCTGTAGCATTTTTACATTTAATTTTTTTTCTAAGTTTATGTGTGTTGGCAAGGAGTGGAGGTATCTTTTAATTTGTGCTTTTATATTCTCTTTGTTTCTTTTTCCTAGAATTCTTTTGAATTATCAGCCTTTGTATCATCACATTTTCCTTCTCTTTGTCCTCTGAGTTACAGTGTTTTTGACTTTCTGGGTATTTAAAAAAAAACAAACAACTCATCCTCCACCTTCAATTATTCTTTATTACTAAACTAATAGAGAGAATCCTCAAGCTTAAATAAAAATCCAAAAGATTGAGACTTTTAAAAATTTTCTGTGCTATAAAAGGAAATTTCTCTATAAAATTCTCTATAATGAATTACATAAACTATCTAAATTGTTTTGTTTTAATGAAAGTTAAGATTCCTAGAATTGTCATCCTAATTTGAAAGAAAGCTAACAACTCAATTACTTTTTATATCTTTCATGTAACATTCATAATTTGATGATATTTAGAGGTTTATTTCTTCTGTTTTGGTGGACTGTCCTATCATATTAGTAATTTAAACATCTGTTCTTTTTCACCACCTTCACTTGTATATGGAATGCCTAATTATATCGTTTTCTTTTAACATGTTTATAAAAAACCTATCTAAGTTTTTAAATGAAACAGATATTTTATTTTTATGTTTATCTCCTGTAGTTTTTCAATCAAGTCCTGGTGCTGGGAAGATCATCAGTAAGTGATTTGTCAGAACATGTATTTGATCTGATTCAGGAACTTTTTGCTATAGATCCTCATTTATTATTATCTGTCATGCCGCAGCTTGAATTCAAACTGAAGGTAGGACTGACTATAATTTCTAAGCCCTTTAACATTTAAGAGAAAAATATATATCATATTGTTTTTCTCTAACTGTAAAAGAATAAAGTTTTTTATTATTAATGAGTTCAGTTTACCTTCTTATATTTAGTTAAGGTATGCATTTTTTTAACTTTTTATTTTATATTGGAGTATAGTTGGTTAGCAGTGTTGATAGTTTATTGATCAAACTATCAACATATAGTTGATAGTTTCAGGTGTACAGCAAAGTGATTCAGTTATGCACTCGGGCTTTCTCTAGTTGCATCGAGCAGGAGCTACTCTTTGTTGTGCTGCACGGGCTTCTCATTGCGGTGGCTTCTCTTGTTGCAGAGCACAGGCTCTAGGGTGCGCAGGCTTCAGTAGTTGTGGTGCATGGGCTCAGTAGTTGTGGCTCATGAGGTTCAGAGTAGTTTAGGTACTATCTATATATAATTAGGGTGCCCCCTTTGGAGTCACCAGTGTGTGCTAAGCAGATAGCCTAGGAAGTTTTTATAGCTGTGGCGATTTTCTGTAGTTATATCCCTGAATCATATAGCTACAGCTTTTTATAGTTAAAAGTCCTAGGTTACAGTCCTCTGAGAACAATAAAAATACTTGAGAAAATGCTTCAACATAACAGTTTGTTTGATTTTGCTTTATACTGGGCCACTGCATGCAACTGTATACACTGTCCACTGTGTGGGTCCATAGAGTGCTATTGTCCCTTATGTTTTAAGGGATACTCTGGAGTTGTGCTACTTAGCAGCTTTGCTATAGTCAGAAAATTTGCCACATTTTATATATAAGACTTTTTTCATGCTAGGCAGAGATAGACATTTACATTTATTCACCAATTTAAAACATAAAACAGTCATAATTGCTTTATTTTGCTTTTAGAAAATTTTTACAGAGAATTGTTCTGAATCAATTACTTTGTAATTAGAAGCAGTAACAGAGTGGTTACCTTTTTCAACTAAGGTTGAAGAAAAATAAAAACTAGGTGGTCATTTGAATTTCTTTCAGAAAGTCACTGGTAAATTACTAATGCAGAATTTCTCATTTTACCCATTATTTTAATTAACATTTTATATATATATTTGTATTCAAACAATGTATTAGGTAATATCTTAATGAGATAATTTTCACTTTGGTATAGATTACTAATAACAGCTGTACATCAGAGACACCAAATGATTTTTGCACCAGAAAAAAATTACCAGCACTATCATCATATTCCAACCTCACTCAGAGAACATATTTAAAAATTCAAAAAGGCAGGGGGTGGCTTCCCTGGTGGCGCAGTGGTTGAGAGTCTGCCTGCCAATGCAGGGGACACAGGTTCAATCCCTGGTCCGGGAAGATCCCACATGCCGCGGAGCAACAAAGCCCGTGTGCCACAACTACCAAGCCTGTGCTCTAGAGCCTGCGAGCCACAACTACTGAAGCCCGTGTGCCTAGAGCCCGTGCTCTGCAACAAGAGAAGCCACCACAACGAGAAGCCCGTGCACCGCAAGGAAGAGTAGCCTCCCCTCTCGGCAACTAGAGAAAGCCTGTGCGCAACGAAGACCCAGTGCAGCCAAAAATTTAAATTAAAAAGAAAAAGGAGGCAGGGGGTGGGAGTGAGTTTTCATTTAATTTTATTTCAGTAGTTAAATTACATAGATGTGAAATGTCACATTTGAAATAATCACTAAGCTACTAAAGTAGTCACCTTCAAGTAAAGTAAAATTTCCAGTTTTTCTAGTGTTTGACATTTAAGGGATAGATTGATTTTTCTTTAAAAAAATAAATCATGTTGGCTACTAAGTTGGACTTACTTACCAAAAGGCAGCACTAATCTGCATTGTAGTCACATTGCTTGCGAAAAACTTTGTGAAAGAAAATCATTTTTGTAGTTATAAGTGTTAAAGCTTGAATTTTCATTTTTATCTTTGTTTAGTAAGTGTGCCTATTTTAACCACAAAACCCCTATCCCTGAGAGTTGAGACATTCTTAAGGAAAAGATGATATCCTGGAGTCATTTTTCTTTTTTCACTTACTGCCTTTTCCCATAAATTTTTTTTTTTATTGACTTGCTGGTATTGCTTTAGACACAAATTATATTTGAACGCTTTACAAATTAGCAACTGCTTTTCATTATTGCTTTTATTTTCCTAGTGAATATGTGACTTTTAAAAAGTTTCATGCACCATATGGTTTCAGAATAACTTAATTTATATTAAGACGTGACATCACTAGTGAAAACTAGAACACTTTTTATAGAGTATATTGATTCAGGATAAGAAAATAGGCCTCTATCAAAAAATAACTTTAAGTTTTGTTTTGTTTTAAGTCAACAACTTTTATTACAACTCACATATTTCATAGAAAAAGGAATGCAGCGTCAGGTCTGGTTGTGCGAAAAACAGTAAAATGCAGGTTTGTCCTGGTTGCTGTCTTGACACCCGGGGCAGGCTCTCCGCGACACCAGGCACAGCAGCTTCACTTGTCCAAGGCCCCTTTGCAGACGCAGCCCTGGGCACACTTGGCGCAGTCCACGGGGCAGCAGGAGCAGCAGCTCTTCTTGCAGGAGGTGCATCTGCAGGCTTCGCAGGTGCAGGAGCCAGTGCAGCTGCAGGAGCCGCCAGTGGGGCAGGAGCACTTGGGGTCCATCTGGAGGAGAAGTGAGGCCCAAGGTCCAAAGCACGGGACGAAGCCGGTTCACTGGTCCGGTGGGGGGCATCAAGTTTTGACTTTTTGTAGTGTTCAGTTCACCTGACCTTTTAGGTACTCTTAAGATTCATGCTCTTCTATTAAAATGAGTTTTCCTGAATCATGACATTATTCAGTATCATGTGCGCCAGTCAGCAGGGGAACCTTGATTAAAACTTCACGTATCAAAACCTTAATTGATATGGGTTTATGTTGGAGATCAAATTATAGGATTAGGGCAGGAATTATTTGTAGCTCTTCCCTTTATAGAATTTTTTCTAGGACTCTTACAGAATGTTAGAATTGAATGATTATCTTCATGTTTCTACAGCATCTGTATAGATTGCAAACAAGCAGTGAAGTAGGCATAAATTAACAGTTGGGAGTGTATGAAATAAGAGCAAAGAACCTGATGATCTAACATGGAATCAAGTCAACTTCTGCACAGTAAATGAGAGAACATGATATTTTAAAGTTCTTATCATTTTAAGCAGAAATAATGAAATTGTAGCTTCTCAGAAATGTTTCATGTTATTTTTTTGTAATCTGATGAATAAACCTCAGGGTTTATTTATTTTCTTTTTTCCCTTAGAGCAATGATGGAGAAGAGCGATTAGCTGTTGTTCGACTTTTAGCTAAATTGTTTGGTTCTAAAGATTCCGATTTGGCAACACAGAATCGTCCTCTGTGGCAGTGTTTTCTTGGACGGTAAGAGAACATAATTCTGTGGATTCTAACTTACATTTTGGAGGCTAGTGAATGTGGCGCACTTGATTAAAACCACACATATCAAAACTTTGATATGTGTTTGTGTCTTTAGTACCTGTGTTGCTGTCTTTATTGGAGAATAAATTGTAAGACAAATTCTTTATGAAGAAAGCTTTGTCTTATTTACCCACATAACAGGTTTTAATCTTTTTTGTGTGTGCTAAAATAATGTCATTAGAATAAATAATTCACATCTGAGAATGTTCAGAGTCTTAAATTTTTTAAATAAGTCATGAGACTGAAGACATCATGGTCCAAAACATGCTAGTGTGTACTATGTGTTTTTTTCTAGAAGTTTTCTAGGTGTTAAACTTCTAGAAAAAAACATAGACAGTACACACTTATTGGTTTTAGTAGTATGCTTTTGGATGTGTCTCCTCAGGCAAGGGAAACAAAAGCAAAAATAAACACATGGGACTACATCAAACGAAAAAGCTTTTGCACAGCAAAGAAAACTATCAACAAAATGAAAAGGCCACCTGCTGAATGGGAGAAGATATTTGCAAATGATATATGTGATAAGGGGTTAATATCTAAAATATACAAAGAACTCATACATAAGTCAACCTGATTTAAAAATGGGCAGAGGATCTGAATACACATTTTTCCATAGAAGACATACAGATGTCAACAGACACATGAAAAGATGCTCAACATCACTAATCATCAGGGAAATGCAAATCGAAACCACAGTGAGATACCACCTCACACCTGTCAGGAAGACTGTTATCAAAAAGACAACAAATAACAAGTGTTGGCAAGAATGTGGAGAAAAGAACTGTGTACTGTTGGTGGCAGTGTAAATTGGTACAGCCACTATGTGAAATAGTATGGAGGTTCCTCAGACATTTAAAAATAGAACTATTGGGAATTCTCTGGCAGTCAGTGGTTAGGGTTCATGCTCTTACTGCCAAGGGCCCAGGTTCAATCCCTGGTTGGGGAACTAAAATCCCACAAGCCACACAGTGTGGCCAAAAAAAATAATAATGATGAAAAATAAAAATAGAACTATTATATATCTGAAGAAAATAAAAACACTAATCAAAAAAGATACATGCACTAGCTCTATGTTCATTGTGGCATTATTTATAATAGCCAAGATATGAAGCAACCCAAGTACCCAGTTAGTAGATGAATGGGTAAAGTAGATATGGTATATACATAAACAAGGGAATTTTACTCATCCATAAAAAAAGAATGAAATTTTGCCATTTGGGATAACATGGACGGATCTAGAGAGTATTACGCTAAATGTAATAAGTCAAACAGAGAAAGACAAATACTGTGTGATTTCATTTACATATGGAATTTAAAAAACAAAACAAATGACCAAACATAACAAAACAGAAACAGAGTCATAGATAAGGAGAACAAACAGGTGGTTGCCAGAGGGAAAGAGGGTTGGGAGAGGAAAGAAATGGGTAAGGGAGATTAAGGGGTAAAAAAATCACATTATTCATAATTAATAAATATGTTTTTAAATTGCCCAATAAATTTAAAACTTGAGAGTTTCTCAGCTTATCCTTATTATATGCAGTTCTGAATTGACATACTGAGTTTCATATTATTAAGTTCTTACAATATATTAGACCTAAAATAGCAGTTACAGGTTGGTCCCAGCCATATGAAACTTTTTTGCTATGAGGCAATATGGCACATGTATTTTATGTACTTACCTTTGAATTTCTGGGTCTGCCTCATATATGATTTGCTTTCTACCTCACATTCCTCTAGTATTTTCCTCCTATTAACTTCTTGCAAATAGATTTTGTGCATTTTGAATATTTATTTTTTGTTTTGTAGCATAATTTTAAGCTCCAATTTTTGGTTCTCCAGTGAAGGTAGTTTGGGTTGGAGGATGTGTTTATACCGTTTTTGTTTTAGCATGGTGAAAAAATCCTGTTGTAAAAAATATTCTTGTGAAATTATGTATCTTTTTACTTTATATTCTTCCTTCAGTACAAGTTAACTGTCATTTTAATAAACCAACACATCTTATAATCAGTAACTTGTTGTTTATAGGTATTTACGTAGCGTTGATATACCTTATTTGAAAATAGTTATTTTGCCTTACAATTAATATTAGCAATCTTTTTCTATGTAGATTCAATGACATTCATGTTCCTGTGAGATTAGAAAGTGTGAAATTTGCGAGTCACTGTTTAATGAATCACCCAGATTTAGCAAAGGATCTCACAGGTAAGGTAGCTGGTTTATTGAAGTATGAGAGTGATCACACAAATATATTTTAGTTGTGGCCTTTGACTTTAACTTCGGTTTCTGAATAGGTTTCACTCTGGCACTCTTTCAGGTCTCTATCAGTCATGGACTACTAGTAAGGGATTTCATGTTTATACAATAAAATTACATTTGAAATCTTCACATTGTAATCCTTTGGAATTTTCTGGAAATCATAGTTTGAGGAAGTAGACTCTTCCTTATGACTCTGGGTTTGGGCACAAATCATTATATCTGTGTGATAATTAAATATAGTGACATATCTAATAATAGGTGGGAAAATGATTTCTTCTGAAGTAGACTAGAATTTCTCATTCTTCTCTTGAAGTAGAGCATTTAAACCTACTTACTTGGTTGTAACAAATAAATAACTGCTATCAAAATATTGTTTACCAAAAAAGAGGAAATAACTTTGTTTGTATCGTAGTTATTTAGGATTTTTTTTAGAGGTCACAGAATGTTATTTTATGTTGCGTAATGTGAAGATATATACCTGTCAGCAAACCTGCTATAAGCATTTTTACTATATTTTAAGTCTTTTAATATGTATCGTTAACTTAAATTCTAAACTGTATTAAATCAGGTGCTGATTTGATTTCAGGTGCCGATTTGGCTTTTCCAGAATAGTTGATATAAAATGTTTTATTAAGATGTGACTTTACAGTAGTAAATAGTGTGGTTTAGTTTATTTTGTTATTATGTAGGGTATTGCCACCTCAAAAATTAAATAATTTTAATTTATGCCACATTTTACAATCATTGTTCCAGTATGGACATAAACTTAAAAGCATTAGGTTTTTTTTTGTCATTCTGAACATAATGAATATTATAGCTAACATTTAGCTTAATTTTTTCTCCTATTTCAGAATACTTGAAAGTTAGATCACATGATCCAGAAGAAGCTATTCGTCATGATGTCATTGTTACTATAATAACAGCTGCCAAAAGAGACCTTGCCTTAGTAAATGATCAGCTACTTGGCTTTGTAAGAGAAAGAACACTGGACAAACGGGTAAAATCTGAGGAATTTTATTCTTTTATAATTTACTGTGTTTACATTGTTAGCAAAATACAATAGAAATTATTTTCTATTTAAAGTTTTTCTGTGTGAAAGTCAAACTAATACAATACCAAATAAAAAGCTAATAATTTGTATGTTTCCTGTGTATCTTTTAATTATCTTTACAGATGAATACATTGGATTCTGTAGCTTTTCAGATCTTAGGCATGGGTTTTTTAGCCTACCTTTACAAAAAGAGCAGCTAAATTAAAGTTTTATTTTACCTTTACACTTACATGATGAGTTTCAGAAGGATAGTGATTGATCACCAGTATTTATTTCTTTTATAGTTAGCATCTTCAAAAGTAACTGTCTTAGTCATACTTTCTATGAAAGTGGTGTTTCCATACTGCTGTGCTAAGCTAAGGGCCGAAATGATGTTTAGTTACTATTCTTTTTGTGTAATTTCCTCCATGTGGATGCAGTTAAAAACGTGGGTTGATAAAGAAAAGCAGTACTAAGAACAGTAGTAGCAGTTGCTAAGAAAGTGTCAACCATGAGTAAGAGATACACAGGCAAGGCAGGCTGATTAAATGTGTTACTTATTAACATCTTCAACAAAGGTTGCCTTTGCAGTGTGGTATTTTATTTGAAGCATAGTTGAAAATCTGCTACCCTCTTGAAACCAATGTAATTTAGCTATAATTTCAGAGTAGAAAAGCAATATCTTGCTATAGAGATATAGCAAGATGCATTCTTTTTTTTTTTTTTTTTTTTTTTTTTTTTTGGGTATTGTATAACAAAGTGAATCAGCTATATATATACATATATCCCCATATCACCTCCGTCTTGCGTCTCCCCACCATCCTCCCTATCCCACCCCTCTAGGTGGAGACAAAGCACTGAGCTGATCTCTCTGTGCTATGCGGCTGCTTCCCACTAGCTCTCTGTTTTACATTTGGTAGCGTATATATGTCCATGCCACTCTCTCACTTCGTCCCAGGTTACTCTTCCCCCTCCCCGTGTCCTCAAGTCCATTCTCTGTGTCTTTATTCCTGTCCTGCCCCTAGGTTCTTCAGAACCCTTTTTGTTTTTTTTTAGATTCCATATATAGTGTGCTAGCATATGGTATTTGTTTTTCTCTTTCTGACTTACTTCACTCTGTAGGACAGACTCTAGGTCCATCCACCTCACTACAAATAACTCAGTTTCGTTTCTTGTTATGGCTAAGTAATATTCCATTGTATATATGTGCCACATCTTCTTCATCCATTCATCTGTCGATAGACACTTAGGAGCAAGATGCATTCTTTAAGTTCTTTTGAAATAGTCGTAGGAGACAGATACATAAAGTAGACACCGTTTAACTTGTTCAACTGTGTCAGTAATTCTAACTCTGAGAGTTTTTTCCCCTTGGCTTTAATTTAAATGAAATGACACTCCCTACTGGTTAGTTGTTAACTACCCCCTCTCCCCCGCCCCCTACTCCCAAACCAGATTTCAGGTATTGCCGTTTGTGTTACTTCCTCCTTTTAGAAACAGTTCACTCCTACTTCTGTCAGTGTTTGTTTATAGTTTCAGGAAGAGTTGAATAAATGATTCTTGCTAACTGAGACTGTATGATATGGTCTAATAATTCAAATAACACCTACTGTGCATTTTAGGAACTGGTTTTTGGTGTAATGAATTAAATGACCTTGAGTATAGCCTTTCTGAATTTTGTTTTCTATAAAATGTGGGGACAGGACTTAAATCTTTGATTTCACGGCTTACATTCTTTTGTTTCATGTTAGACATGTCAAAAGACATCTGTTACCTGTTATATGGGAACAGAATTTCATTTCATCTACCAAATAGCATACAAATGAGAAAATTATACTAAAAATTATAAGAAAGTATTAACTTAAACAAGCCAAAGATGGGACTCCCCTGGTGCCACAGTGGTTGAGAATCTGCCTGCCAATGCAGGGGACATGGGTTCGAGCCCTGGTCTGGGAAGATCCCACATGCCGCGGAGCAGCTAAGCGTGTGTGCCACAACTATTGAGCCTGCGTTCTAGAGCCTGCGAGCCACAACTGCTAAGCCCATGCACCACAACCAAGAGTAGCCCCCGCTTGCCACAACTAGGGAAAGCCCGCATGCAGCAAGGAAGACCCAATGCAGCCACAAAATAAATAAATATATTTAAAAAAAAATAAGCCAAAGATAAGTATATTCTGATTTGTTATTGAGACAAATAACTTGTGATTATTATTACATCGTACTGTTGTTCTAACTCTAGATTTTTATAGTCTACTTTTCTGTCCACTCTCCTCTCACCACCTTTCTTTCCTCCTCATAAACCATTCCAATCTCTTTAAGTCCCAAAGAATCTTTCACGGACTAGGATGTGACTAGGTAAATAATTTGCCCTTTTAATCTACAGAGTAAGGAAGTTCACTTAAGATGATCACTAAGGTGCTTTCCAACTTTGTAATTCTAAAATCTTGATACTAAATTTTGCTCTTATTATTCTGAGTTAATATCAAAAGGGATGTAACTAGGACAAAACATTCCAGACGATAGGACTTTTGTTTGCAGAGTGAATTAGACGCTTTCTCTTTTATTTTTTAATCACTTCTAAAACTTAGCCAAATTTTTTTTAGACAGAATCTAATGAAATCTTTTGTAAGATTTACTATTGCTTGGCTTTGAGGGAAATAAAAAATTGGTAGGTGATTTAGCAGTATTTGCACTGGATGATTTCTAAATAGGAACATAATCAAAATTGTTGGTTAAGTGATTTGTCTGCCTTTTTTGAAAATTAATATTGTGCTAATCTATGCACACATAAATCTCACTGTGCAACCTAGTGAAGAAATGGTAATTTTTGCAGATTTGTATACTAAAGTTTGGTATCTAGTTTATCCAATAAACTTTATACTTTCTAGTGGCGAGTAAGAAAAGAAGCTATGATGGGTCTGGCTCAGCTTTATAAGAAATACTGTCTTCATGGTGAAGCAGGAAAGGAAGCTGCAGAGAAAGTCAGCTGGATAAAGGACAAACTTTTGCATATATATTATCAGAATAGCATCGATGACAAGTGAGTCTAATATGTTGGTAAAATGGTTGAATATAAAAGTGCTTTTAATTTTTAAATATTTCTGTTGAATTTTTTCATAATAATTAGTTTCTCTAAGTTTAGAAACCACTTTCTACATATTTAGACATACCATGTTTAAATAAGACTCCAGCCAAGACTGTGAGTTAGCATAATAATAGTGAAATATGCATGAGATTTGGACTCAGACCAGAGACCAAATGTTCATTCTGCCCGTTATTAGATCTGTGCCCATGCGCAGCTGATTTAACTTCTGTGTACTTGATTTTATCTAAAAAGGAGTTAATAATAAGCCTTTCTTACAGAATTGTCTTATGGATTAAATAAAATAATGAATGTAATGCCCCCTAGCTTACTGCCTGGCAGAGTAGCACTATTTAATAACTGTTAGTTATTTTTTCCTTTTTACAACACTGTAAGTACCAATAGAGGTATTACTGGATTTTTTAATTGAAGTATAAGTGACATACAGCGTTACATTAAATTTCAAGTGTATGACATAATGATTCTATATTTGTATATATTGCCTAATGATCACCACAATGTCTGTTTAACATTCGTCCCCGTACATGGTTAGGAAATTCTTCTCTTGAGATGAGAACTTATATTGTTTTCATTTTCTGAATGTTACTTACAAATCTCTGTTGGATTATAGTAATGATTTCGGTTTTTGCAAAATACTTTGCAGTGTTTTATTGAGTTAGACTGACTACTTTGACATGATCGATTATGTATTTCATTGACTAATGAAGAGCCCTTAAATTTTCTTATTCCAGTGATGTTGAATAATAATTATAAGCTTAGCAAGAAGGATATTTTAATATTGGTGAGGAATTTAGAATGTGGAAAGGAGACAGATGTGCATAAGAAAAGCTGAATTTTCAGGAAGATGAAGGAAGAGCCCCCTGATTTTACTAAATGTGACAACATGGGAAAGGAGCCAAACTAATCAAAGGAAACTTTTTTTTTTGAGAATTAATTATTCTTGAGATCATAGCTTTATGTGTAATGTTAAGTAATTTGCTATAGCTCCAGACTGATGAAGAAAACAGGTAGAACAGCCTAGCACCCTTACTTAGGAATAATATATAACCCTTTTAGGACAAATGTTTCATACTGATAAAACATAAAGTCACAAATAGCAACAGTAGCTCTAAATTTTAAAATAGCCATACTTGCAAGGAAAAGCATTGATCACATACTGATCTTTTCCATTGTATTTTCACAGATAAGTATCATCATTGGTGTGATATCTTTGCATGAGGTGGATAAAATATGAAATGGCTGTGGCTTCTAACAAATAGAATAATTCTGTTACTTGGGTTTTTTGTTTGTTTGCCTTGTAGACTGTTGGTAGAGAAAATCTTTGCTCAGTATCTTGTCCCCCACAACCTGGAAACAGAAGAGAGAATGAAATGCTTGTATTATTTATATGCTAGTTTGGATCCAAATGCTGTCAAGTAAGTTACTTTTTGAATGATTGGAGTATTTCTTGAAGATTTTATAAAATTACTTCATCTTATTTAATTAATTGTTGTTGATAGGGTTGTTGCTTCTTCTGCTTGAATCAAGAACCTCAGATAAGTATTTATAGAGAAAGTTTTTATTATATAAGTCCAGTTAAGTTAAAAGCAAAAATATTCCTATATGCATAGGCATATTTGGCAACTGAGCCAGTAATATGGTTTCAGGGATTCAAAGAAGTCCCCATGTCAAAATTATCTTTTGTTCACCTGTTGGCTGGGATCTGAATCATACTACTGGAGCTTTACCATACTAAGCCTAAGAGCTAAGAACTGGTTCTTTGTCAGGAGAGCGTGTCCAGATCACTTCTATGTAGAATAACCATGTGATTGATTGTCCAAACAGATATTTTTGAGATTGAAAGGAGGCACTAGTAATAATTTTGTTCAGACAACTGGCATAAACTTTAACTATCCCAGGCTACCTAGGATGTGTGGACATTCCACTTTAATAAAGCTTTTAAAAAACTAAATAACTCCTGTCATTGAGAATTCTGATTTTTCTGAATAAGAACCTCAGCTGTTCCATTTACATATACATATATATTGCCTTTAATTTCTTATAATTTCAAATTTACAGAAAAGTTGTGAGAATAAAACAAAGCTTTGTGATATCCTCTTTAGGCAGATTCATAATTTTTGACCATTTGCTTTTTATCATTTGCCATTTGCACATACTTTATATATGTATTTTCTTCTGATCCATTGATAGTGATTTGCAGACATTGGATCCCTTTACCTCTAATACTTCAGTGTGTATTCCCTAAGAACAAGGATACTCTTATATATAACTAGAGTGCCTTTATGAAAATCAGGAGATTTAACATTTTAAACTATTGTCTAATCCAGTGTGTATTCAGATTTCTTCAATCGTCAAATAATGTCCTTTTGGGATGTTTTTTTCCCTTTCTAGGATTACACATTGCATGTTTAATTATCATGTCTCTAGTCTTTTTAAATTTGGAACCATTCCTCAGTCTGTCTTTGTCTTTTATGACTTTGACATTTTCCAGAAGAGTATTGCCTAGGCCAGTTATTTTGTAGAATGTTCTCTCAGTTTGGATTCATCCAGTGTTTCCTCATCATTGGATCAAGATTATGCATTTTCAGCAGAAAGTCCACAGAGTAATGTATCCTTGGTGCATCCTATTAGGAGACATTAGCCATCATTTGAAAAAAGGATTTGAAAGTGGTTCATAATGTTCACTGTAGGTAGTAAATCCCTGGCCTAAGGTCTTGATCTCTGTTTATATTTCAAAATATTTGACAAAGAGTACTCAGAGATAGACTAACTTCCCAGAGGTCTTTTGGGCACCTGAAATTACAGAGTGGGTTTGTGAGAGAAGAAAATCTGCTTTTGTGAAGAGAAAAGAGTCTAGAATAAAGAAACTCAGTTTAATTTAGCATTTTGAATCCACATCATTTCTAAGAAATTCATTTTTTGAAATAGTCTACACTGCTTCATGCATACCCCCTTAGCCTGGCATAAAAAGGCCTTCATGATCTGATCCTTTTCTATTGTATGTTCCAGCTTCCTTATGCTCCCCCAATCACATTCTGTGCTCCAAGCCTATAAATTTTTTTTCACTTTCCTGTATGTGCCATGAGCTTTGATGACATTTTATCTCTCTTTGTAGCAGAACATTCTGGCTTCCTCTGCTTAGACTGTCTCAGTTCCTTCAGTTTACCTGTCATGATCCTGTTCATCCTTAGAAACTTCTCAAATATTTTCTCTCATAAGAAGCCTTATATTAAGTAATTTAAACTAAACTCTGTTAATCCTAATAAGTAAATTTTCTGGTGCTTAAAATTTTAGGTAGAGGTAGAAGAATGGTGTAAGAAAAGTAGTAAGGTTGAGTAGTTACCAGTACTGTTTTATTATGTATTTTTTTTCATATTTATAACTTTATTTACAGGGCTCTCAATGAAATGTGGAAGTGTCAGAACATGCTTAGAAGTCATGTACGAGAACTATTGGATTTGCACAAGCAGCCTACGGTAGGTTCATGGTGTTTTATTTAAATTCAGTTTTAGTCATTGTTCATTTTTCTGTAGTCATATATAATGAAGCAAGCAAAAAGTATTTCATGTGTTTTGTTTTCCACATGTCAGTTAAACAATTTCTGTGGTTATCCAAGCTAAATTTGCATTTCACATGAATATAACAAAATTTTATTTTCCAGCATGAGCAAAAAAAATGGTGTTTTCCAGCTTATCAAGTATTTAGACACTAAGAAGTTATAGTTTATCAATTATCAAATCATTAGAATTAAACCTGAATATAAAATTAGAAGTCATAAATGTTTTTTTGCTCTGTGATTTGGTCCTTTATTATAGAGTCAGTATCAAATCAGGTATCAATCCTTTGAATATGCCAAAGTCAAATTAACAAAGAAATACTGCCCAACATTTTCTGGGAGGTGGATAAAAGAAATTTGAATAACCTCTTAATATACTTCTAAGCATATTTGCTAGAATAGGGGTTCTTAGCCAGGGAACCATACACAGAGACCCCTCAGTGGCCCAAGCAAGGGTTGTCAAACTTTTTTTGGTAAATGACCAGATAGTAAAAATTTAGGCTTTGCCAGCCATACAGTCTCCATGACTGCTTAACTCTGCCTTTGTGGTGCAGAAACAGTCAGAGATACAAATGAATGGGTATGACTGTGATCCAGCGAAACTTTAACAAAAGCAGGTGGTTCATGGGACCATGCAGATTCAATAATAAAATAATACTCTTGTTGTAATGGAGGAAAGGGCAGTAGGAGGGGAGGTGATATATATTAAGTAATGGGCCACAAAATAGCTGATAGAACTCTATTCAGAAAGAAAATTTTTCTGCTCTCCACATTTTTAGTTAATTTTCTTTGGTGTATGGTTTCACAGTAATTTTGATATGATAATTGTTTTCATTATCTTCTCTGTTCAGTCTCCTGGCAAGATAACTTTCCTATGAAAGTTATATACTCTTAAAAATTTTTAAATAACTTCCTGCTGGCATCTCCTTTCATTCTATTTGTGCTAACTTAATAGTTGTGGGTACTTCGTAGTTCTTTGTCATCAACATAGGGTGTAGATATGGTAAGCCATTTTCTAGTGGGTATATTGTGATGGATTTTTTTTTAACTTAAAAAAAGTACAATACTGAGTATAGTTTTCTTACCAAAATTTGGTAGCACATGTGACAGCTTTTGTTTTTGTTTTAAATTTCAGTCTGAGGCTAACTGTTCTGCCATGTTTGGAAAACTGATGACCATAGCAAGTGAGTATGTGTATTCACTCTGTAGATATTATAGTAGACATCAAATAATTTACCCAGGGGGACTATCAATTTAATACTAAATAAGAGAAACTAATCCTTTTCTTAATAATTTTATTTCTAAGAGCCAGATTGACTGATTATCTTTTGATGCCTCAGCAGTATTTTTTAAGACAGCTTGCCTTTAGTTTAGTGGTTTTTCTTTTGTAGTATTGATTCTCTTTGAATTTTATAGAGAATTTGCCTGACCCTGGGAAAGCACAAGATTTTGTGAAGAAATTTAACCAAGTCCTTGGTGATGATGAAAAACTGCGGTCTCAGTTGGAGTTGTTAATCAGTCCAACCTGTTCGTGCAAACAGGCAGATGTTTGTGTGGTTAGTAAATTATACTTTTATATTTGTTCTCCTAGCTTTGCTTATAGAAACTTACATTTCATTAAAGCCTTCTTTACATAGATTATTTTATTTGTGTGAGTTTAACAATACTGTGAGCTCTGAATTACCTAGGAGTATATCTGGTCAATTTAGTTCTCTTTACTTACCACTCGCCAGCCAAATTCCAGGAAAAACACTAGAGAACTAAGCCAGGGAGATTGATCCTAGGAATTGAGCAAGATAAAATGCTTTGATTTAGTAGACATTTATTAGGTAAATTAAATGCTTTTGTGTATTGTGTGTGTATTTTCTTCTCCCATGTATTAGTAGGTAAATCAACAATAGTTACATTGGCATATACGCATTTATAGATAAGGTAATTCCTATTTAGGCTTTTGTCTTCATTCTATTCTTAAACTCTTTATTTTATAGAGAAAACCAATTGTTGACAATGTCAGGAAGGAAAAATTCATCCATTCATTTATTTAGCATTTTATGAGACCGTTTCTGTTTAATTTCATCTTTACCATTTACTACCAGTGAGACCCTTAGTAAGTTCAGTATTTTTGAGACTCATTTTTCTCATCTCTACATGTTAACAACCTCACAGGATTATTAAGAGGAGATAGATACAGATATCCTATATAGATATAGATACATGGCCCTAGACTGCCCTTTAGGATTTAAATAAATTGCATTTCTGTAGTATTACACATATATGACAAACACTGTGCTTGCGACCAGGCTTACAGAGATGAATAAGAGAAAGAAAATCATTTCAGTTATTTATGTCTAACTTTGTCCTAGAAAGATAATTATTTGCATATGTGATAAGGGATAAGGACTATAATAGATGTATATATAAAGTCATTGGGAATGTGGAGTATGTATTTTTTTCAGTCTAGTAGGAATATAGGGTCTCTAAGTGGATCTTAAAAGAGGAGTCGGGTTTCCCTGGTGGCACAGTGGTTGAGAGTCCGCCTGCCGATGCAGGGGACACGGTTCGTGCCCCGGTCCGGGAAGATCCCACGTGCCGTGGAGCGGCTGGGCCCGTGAGCCATGGCCGCTGAACCTGTGCATCCGGAGCCTGTGCTTCGCTACAGGAGAGGCCACAACAGTGAGACGCCTGCGTACCGCAAAAAAAAAGAGGCGTAATCAGGAACAGGTGGGAGGAAGCCAGTTTAGGGAAGGAAGCAGTGGACTCTTCCACTGGGCCTAGGGATGTGCTTGTGCCAGGTGCCCAGAATACTTCGCTCTTTGTACTTCTGAACAGGATGGTTTGCTGAGAACATTTAAAGGTTTCATTTACTTCTTCGGCATTTAGAATTCTAGTTCCAGAATACTGTATTCTGCCGGGCATCTACTAATATAATTGATCATAGAATGAAATAGCTTGAAAAAAACGCAGAGAGAATTGGTTTAACCACTTCATTTTACAGGTAAAGATTGAATTTTAAAGAGATGAAGTTTCTCATCCAGTGTTTCACAGCTGGTTATAGTGGCTGTGCTGCAAGTAGAGTCCAGATCTCACAGACCCTCAATAGTGCTCTTTCTATACATTTCATCATTGTTTGCAAGAACCAGTACAGACTGAGTACTGCTCAAGAAATGTGGACCTTGAGAATGAACAATCAAGTGGTATTTTTTGGTCTGAGAAAAATAAGACTTGAGCTTGAGTTTGAGAAATGGTACTAACATGAATTCCTACTATTTGTCAGAACAGAAATATCTAAGAGTTTCCAAATCCAAAATGTATATGTAAAACAGATGTTGTAAGGAAAACATCTCAGGATGAATTGATTGTAGGAAGCAGGAAGGTGGAGATGAGGACTGGACTTGCACTGGAAAGAGCATGGTAATGACACCTTTTTGGAGGGGAGGTTATTCTGAGGATATTTAAGAAATGGGCCACCAAATGGCTAAAAGAACTCTGTTCCAGAGGGGAAAATTTCTACTCTTCGTATTTTTTAGTTCATTTTCTTTGGTAAATGGTTTCACAGTAATTTCTCTCTTAGCTTACATTAGCATTGTGTATTCTGAGCACATTATTTAACTTTATCTCTATGTTCTCATGTGTAAAGTAGGATTTGTAATACCCTTTAAATGCTCAGGAAAACAACCACCGTTAGAATAGTTTTGCTGTTTCCCAGAACATCTGTATCATTTTGTCCTTCTCCCCAAAGGCTATTGTTATTAGTTATACATATCCTTTAATACCCACATTCCTTTTGTCCTCAGTAACAGAGTTAGTAGGAGTGGAGATCTGATATTTTTTCCCCTTTTGTTTCAATTCCATTCCTAAAAAATTTTAGCAAAAGTACTTTGAGCAAGGAATATGAATAGACACATACCGTAGATTAATGCGAGTATACATGATGGTATAGTGAGAGGGTGAGCAATGGTATTGAAATACGTGCTGTATAGATTTGCGTTCTCTTTGGACTTCAAGTTTTGAGTTTCCGCACCTTGGTTCTAGTGGAGGACCACTTATTTGTCCTAGCTTCAGCTCTGCTTGCTATTTTATCCTCTAGCGTGTTCCTATGACCATGGTTCCCAAATTTTAAGATTTTCCAGGAATATTGTTAATTCAGCATTTGAGACAGTCCTAGGTTTGAATTTCAGCATTTACTACCAATTTGACCTTTAATAAGTTACTCAGCATTTCTGAGCCTCATATTCTTCACCTATAAATATTATCAACCTCATTGGATTGTTAAACGAATAAGATAAAATTAAAATTTATGTACGGCCTACTAGAGGGCCGCTTGCCCTGCCCTATAGGATGTAAATAGATAGTAATTCTTATGATGTTACATATACATGACAAACACTAAGAATTATTAAAATAGGTCTAGAGTGGGGTCCTGAATCTCCATCTTTTAGCAAAGTCTCAAAGTGACTCTGATGAGTAGTTCACGGACTATACTTTAAAGAAAAACCTTCCTTGTGGGATTATTTGGATATGCATTGTGTCTTCAGAAGTCCAAAGTATATTTTGTCCTTTGGTCAAGCCTACACCATTATAATTCATTACATAATTTAGTAAATTGTATTTTACATGCTCTCTCACCGAAGTTGCTGTTTAGGTGACAGAGGCAGGGAAATATTTCAATAGAGAATACAGTGTGTTAAATATTCTGATAGAATCATGCGCTTCATCCCAGGCAGGGGTGGAAATGGGAATAGCTTGTTCTAGAATAAGTCATTCCTGAGTTGAATCTTAAAGGATGAGTAGGAATTAGACCAGTATATGAAGAATGACTGCTTTATTTCTAGTTTGGGTGACTGGATATCAGAGGAGATACTTTAGGGATAGGAGAAGATAATGATGTATATGTAGCCTCCAGCAGTTATATTTAGAAATCTGAGATTCAGACCTTGTTGGTATGTATTAGCATAGTTATATCTCCTGGAGGAGGTTGAGAAGAAAAAACCAAAAGGAGAGAGAGATGCTAACTTACGCTATTTAGTAACAGTCATAGAATGCTTCCTGTTTTCTTTTAATATAATTTTTGTTTGTTTTTTTGGCCGCGTTGGGTCTTCGTTGCTGCACACGGGCTCTCTCTAGTTGCGGCGAGCAGGGGCTACTCTTCGTTGCAGTGCGCGGGCTTCTCATTGCGGTGGCTTCTCTTGTTGTGGAGCACGGGCTCTAGGTGTGTAGGCTTCAGTAGTTGGAGCACGCGGGCTCAGTAGTCGTGACACATGGGCCCTAGAGTGTGCAGGCTTCAGTAGTTGCAGCACGCGGGCTTGGTAATTGTGGCTCACGGGCTTAGTTGCTTCGTGGCATGTGGAATCTTCCTGGACCAGGGATTGAACCAGTGTCCCCTGTATTGGCAGGTGGATTCTTAACCACTGTGCCACCAAATCATGCCTATGTAATGAAGCCTCCATAAAACCCCAAAAGGACACAGTTCAGAGAGCTTCTGGTTTAGTGAACATGTAGAGATTTGCAGAGAGTAGCAAGCTCATAGAGGGCATGGAAGCTCTGAGTCCTTTCCTTGTCCTATGCATTTCTTCCATCTGGCTGTTCCTGAGTTATATACTTTTATAATAAACCAGTGATCTAGCAGTAGTAAGAAAATGTTTCTCTGAGTTCTGTGAGCCAGTCTAGCAAATTAATTGAGCCCAAGGAAGGGATGGGGGTTGTGGGAACCTCTGATTTATAGTCATTTGGTTAGAGGTACAGGTAAACCTGGGCTTGCTACTGGCATCTGAAGTGGGAGAGTTGGGCGGGTGGGGGGTAGAGATTGAATTTTAGTATGCTCTGCTTGTGTGCAGAGAATTGCTTGTTGGTGGCGGGGGGGGGGGCCCCCCCCCCCCCCCCCCCCCCCCCCCTCCCTCTGC
>NW_020175670.1:6316608-6462231 GCF_003031525.2 Neophocaena asiaeorientalis asiaeorientalis
TTCACCATGTTGGAATTGGGCCCAGGAATCCAAAAGAATAGGTCACTAACATGAAAGTTAAAGCTTTGGAAATTATTTCTTGTGAGAGATGTGTTTTATCTAGTTTACTGATTCCAGCTACAGAAAAATATTGATAATACAAATCCTTTCAGGAATCTTTTTTTTTTTTTAACGCAGAAGCCTTTGTTTTTTAATTTATTTGGCTGCACTGCTGGTACATGGGATCTTTGTTGCTGCATGCGGTATCTTCATTGCAGCATGTGGGATCTTTTTTTTTTTTTAGTTGTGACATGCGGGATCTCTTAGTTGCGGCATATGGGATCTGGCCAGGGATCGAACCCGGGCTCCCTGCATTGGGAGCACGGAGTCTTAACCACTGGACCACCAGGGAAGTCCGTCAGGAATCATTTTTATTAGCTAGGAAAGCAGTAAATTATACAAGAGGAAATACCGTGTATGTGAAAGAATACTTTCTTTTTTAACTTTTTAAATTTAAAAAAAAAAATTATTTATTTGTTTTTGGCTGTGTTGGGTGTTCATTGCTGCATGCAGGCTTTCTCTAGTTGTGGCACACGGGGGCTACTCTTTGTTGCGGTGTGTGGGCTTCTCATTGCGGTGGCTTCTCTTTGTTGCGGAGCATGGGCTCTAGGCACGTGGGCTTCAGTAGTTGTGGCACGTGGGCTCAGTAGTTGTGGCACACGGGCTTAGTTGCTCTGCAGCATGTGGGATCTTCCCGGACCAGGGATCGAACCAGTGTCCCCAGCATTGACAGGTAGATTCTTAACCACGGCACCACCAGGGAAGTCCACTTTTTTTTTTTTTTAAACAAATAGGTATTTCTTATTGTCAAAATGAGAAAGCAGATATGTATGAAAAAGAAAGGAGATATATAGATGCAGCATTTTTTTAAAGCTTTAAAAATTTTTTTGTAATAACAAATTAGTAAATTATAAACTGCTTGAGAATAGGGGCTATTTCCTTATTTCTTTGATATACCTTAAGAGTGCTTAAGTATTCTAAACAACTTATGTAATTGTAACTAGTAAATATCAATCTGCAGTGATAGCATAGATTTGCTCAGAAATTTCTGAGGCATTGTCAGGAATATAGAAAGAATTAATTTTCTTACTCTTTCTGCTGTCATTTCCTAAAAGGATTACATATGGTTACTTCTCAGAAGTAGTTCTCAACTACTTTTCAGTTGTAAAACATCCTTATCTGATGTTTCTGTTTGTGTATTGGAAGTATGTGTGAGTACCCCTTTTTTTTTCTGGAGTGTGTAAAGAAAACAAGGAAACTGTTTATTTGTTGCTGCTTACTTGCCACATACTAATTTGGCTTGTTGCTTATCCCCAGTATCACTTATGATTATGACATATATTATTTTAAAATAATTGTTATAAGAGATTACCGAAATATTACATACATAAAATATGGTTTGAAGGATTACTTAAATGTAAGATTGTTACATGGGAATACAAAAATGTCAGGTTTTTAAAACTGTGCCTTAATATTATTATTTACATGCATTGGTGTATTTTATATAGTGCTATTACTGTGCTTAAATGTGATTTATTCTTTTTCCTGTTAGTATTTCCTTTATTTTTCTTATGCTTACATATGTATTACTGTAACTCTTTCCTAATGCCTAGTTTTTACATTTTTTAGTACTGACTATATAGTTTGCCTAGCAATTTTCCAGTGGCATATTTGTTGTTAGACAATCACTTGACTTTATCTTATGTTAAAGCAACTAAATTTTATACGAAGTCGGGCAAAATCGCCTCTTTGGGAGACCTGCACAAAATAAGTCTGATTTCAAAAGATAGTAGAGGGGCTTCCCTGGTGGCGCAGTGGTTGAGAGTCCGCCTGCCGATGCAGGGGACACAGGTTCGTGCCCTGGTCCGGGAAGATCCCACATACCGCGGAGCGGCTGGGCCCGTGAGCCATGGCCGCTGAGCCTGCACGTCCGGAGCCTGTGCTCCGCAACGGGAGAGGCCACAATAGTGAGAGGCCCGCGTACGGCAAAAAAAAAAAAAAGATAGTAGAGTATTTAAGTTGATTTTACATGTGTATCTGTGGTTTAGAGCAAAGTATATAAGGCCTAACTAAGCACTCCCTAAAATATTTTTATTTTCTCAAATGCTGAAATTTTGCTTGATTAATTACAGCTTGCAAAATAAATCAAGCATCTCCTAGTGACTAATAAATTTTCTTCAGAATCTCAGTCCTTTGGATTTACACTCTAATAACAAATATGGGTGGTATCTAATTTAATGTGACCTTTATAGTTAATTTGTGTCAAGATGTTACTGAAACTACAATAGAAATTTTTTTCCTTTCTCCTTTATCCCCTTGGACAAATATCCTTAAAATTTTTTTTTACCAAAAATTAATAGAGTGACTATCATTTGTTATTGCTTTATAGTTCAGAAAGCACTTATAATATGCTTTATCTTGTTAGCTAACATTTTACACCTATTCATCAGAGATAGTCAATTAAAAGCCTTGTTATTAAAGTAAATTTCTTACCCCAGTGCCCAGCACATTGTAAATTTAACCTTGTCTTTGGAGAACTCAGTCTTTACAAACATTAAGTCTTTATATTCTTTAGAAAGTTCCAGCAGTAATATCTTTTCTTTGTAGGAGCTCTTTGATGTAATGCCACCATCTTTGAACTCAACTATGTTCTTCCAGAGCTGAAAAACTTTATACACTTACAAGTCTTCCCCTCTTTAAAAAAAAAAAAGCAAATTGTTGACTGAAATAAAAGTATTTTTTCAAACTATGAAATAAACCAATGAAACCCATGAAAGTATAAATTGTTTTAATTTTTTCAAAAGTAGAGCATTAAAAAGATTGTTTACAAGGTACTAATTTTATGGGAGAAATATGAGACAAAGGGCATAAATCATACCTTGTCACCCCCTTCCTTTTCTCTACAGTCCAGGTTTTCTAGTGATTGCCTAATGAGTATATCATTTTAGTCAGGCTGTAAAGCAGGAAAAGGGCTTTTTTACGCCTGATGGTTTTGAATCTTTAAATGCTTTTGTTGCCTGTGATCATTTTCATTTTGAAAAACATGAAAGAGGATGATACTTACTGTAAAAACTCTTTTCCTTTCTGTAGAGAGAAATAGCCCGGAAACTTGCAAATCCTAAGCAGCCAACAAATCCTTTTCTAGAAATGGTCAAATTTCTGTTGGAAAGAATTGCACCTGTGCACATTGATTCAGAAGCCATCAGGTAAGCTAGGAAATATATTCACTCATAAATAGAATATAATCTGAAACTACAGTGTTGTAAGTTTAAATTCTGGGTCCCCAAGGAGACCTAAAAAGGTTTCCTGTACACCTTTTTAAAGGCAGAAGCATATATCATTGAAGTTGAAAGAAGGACCAAAGTTCATTTTTTGATCTTTGGTTTGCTTCACTATTGATTTTTTTGAGTTCTTGTGTTTATTTTTAGCTTGTATGTGCTCATTAAAGAAAACCTGGAACATGAGAAGGAAGAAAATTTTAAATCTATAGGCTATCATCAGCCTTTGAGTTTTCTTAACAGTTTTCATGGCCATATAGTGTTCTTTAGTGTGTATTATATTACCGTTCACTTGAGATATGTGAAAAACAGAATAATAGTTTGAAGGTAGCAAAAGATTGCCATTAGACTAATCTGCTTTCTAAACACATGTGTATTACTTACCAGTTTTTTGGCCCTACTTTATCTGAGTTTTTAGTTTATTTTTAACTTTAATATGGGTATAACATCTTGTTACATGAATGTGAAAATTAGTGATAATATGCAAAAAGTAAGCAGACTAGCATAATAGACATTGACAGCTATTGTTTTTAATTAACTGTTCCCATAATTTCATGCATTTCACTTGTTTCTAATGATTTTCTGTTGTAAACTTCTGAGAATGCTTTTCCCTTGCACTAACCATTTTTCCAGTAGATTATCTACATATCTTTTTATGTTGGGTAACTAAATAGCATTTATTGATTCTCTTTTCTTTGGATTAGGAGACCTGGTTCTAGCTGTTATTTTATCTTATGTGAATCACTGCTTTGGTTGTATTGAAATTCCAATTGTATTAGTTTGCTAGGGCTGCCATAACAAAAGACCACAGACTGTGTGACTTAAACAACAGAAATTTATTTTCTCATATTCTAGAGGCTAGCAGTCCAAGATTCAAGGTATCAGCGAGTTTGATTTCTTCTGAAGCCTCACTCCATGGGATGCAGAGATAACTTTGCTTTCCTCACATGTCTGTCTCCTAACATCCTCTTCACATAAGGACACCAATCATTTGAGATTATGCCCCACCCATTTGACCTCAGTTTACCTTAATTATCTCTTTAAAGGCTCTATTTCCAAGTACAGTCACATCCTGAGCTGTACTGGAGGTTAGGACTTAAACACAATGAATTTGGGGGTACACAATTAAGCTCGTAATGGTGATGTTTGTAGGGGTTTCTTTGTGGAGTTTTCTTGTTTTTTTTAGCTAAGATCTCCTTATCTTTTAATTTCCTTATTTGCAAGTAAGAAAGCTAAGGTTCTGAGAGAGACCAGGTGGTTTTTTTACAGCTGGGTAATAGCAAAAACCATAACTTAAACTGAGATTTATTGTTTTCAGTGTCAGTGTCCTTTGCTCTATACCGTTTGGTTTTAATGGGGTAATTCAAGGAAATGGTAGGCACTCTTTCCTTTGCATATTGATTTTGAAAGAGACATATAATTGGCATCAGGAAGCCTTTGGTATTTGTCTCCATGAGGCCTCACAGAGTTTCATTACTTTACTAAATTATAATAAGCTAGTGTTTGATCTCCAGTCTTAAAAGACCAAAAACTCAGTTTTTTCAGTAGTGTCATGATTGTTTGGGCTCAGAAAAACCAACTAACTTATGGTTAGGATGTCTAAGAGACTAATTTTATACAAAATTCCAATTTATTAATTTTACTGAGAAATATATGTCATATAAGATTCCTTCCATGTAACCAAATTTTCATGGAGAATATAAATTGCAAACAGAGGGTTTATTTATTCATTAAACATACCTTTAGAGAAGTGATTTTTAAAGTACATCGGGCAATTGGGGAAGGAGAGTTACCTAACCTGAATTGTGTGAAATGTATTTGTTATTAGAAAAGGCTCCTGAAATAGATGGCACTTAATATGGGTAGTGAATGATCAGTAGGAATTATAGAGATCAGCCAGGTGAAGATTGCAGGAGAAGAGCAGACCAGGCCATTAGCCCTGTGTCATTGAGCAGGTTATTTAAATTACTCATCTTTAAGATAAGAACAATAATAATTACTAAGTGAAGTTTTTGAGAGGCTTAAATAACATATAGGTATGTAGAACACTTAGCATAATGCCTCACACATAGTTAAGTGCTAAATGAATGTTAATAGCTATTCTAGGAAGAAAAATAGCAGACACAAAAGAACAAAGGCAAAAGGAATCAAGAATTATTTAGAAAATTGCATATACTTCAGCCATAATGAAGGATTTGGGAAGGAAGCATTGAGAATAGTAGAAAATCATTCTAAGTATAACTTTAAAATACATTTATTTATTTTAGTATATTTCCCCCAGACTTATGTACATACAAATACACATATGCATGCTACAGTTAGTTATTGGTCTGTAGATAGTGGTTGAAAATGAAGTAGTGATTGTAATAATGATTGAAACCTGGGGAGAGGGTAAAATTTAGAAAGAGAAAGGTTGAGGACTGAATCCTGAGGAATATTAACAATTAAAAGGCTGGCAGAATAAAAGGAATTTATTAAATTAAAAGATGTTTTTTAAGAGGGCATGGTCAAAAGAGGTCAGGGGTCAGATACTGCCCAGAGTAAAATAGTAAATTCAAATATCCACTGAATTTAAAAATAGAAAACCACTACAATGCCCGGAATAGTTTCTTTGGGTTAGCAAGGACAAATCCAGATTACCATGGATTGAGAAGGGCATAGGATAGTCCTTCCACCCCACATCATGGTACACAAAGAAAATTACAGTATTTGAGCAGAGAAGACTGCTCAAGTCTAGAGGTGACTGGCCTAGCTGAGTAGGAGCCCACTAGATACCACTTGGCCATCTTGAGGTCTGAGAAAATCAAAGGGATATATACGATTATCACCCTTCTAAACTGCTATAGGAGATAAATTGGGATTTGGGGACAGCTAGTATAGACAGTTTAGCTATAAAAAGTAAAGGAGAAAAATGAGCTGATGGAAAGAGAGTAAGGTTGAAGAAGGGTCTTTTCTTGTTTTTAATGAAGGGATTTTGAATATTTGCATACCTTTAAAAGGTGCTAAAAGGAAAGAAGAGAGGTTGAAGATGGGGTAAGGGGAATAGAACTAGGATAGAGCACCATCCCTAAAGAAATGGAACAGGAAGAAGAAAATCTTCCCCTGTGGCATTAAAGGAGGTTAGAAAATAGGATATGGAAAATTACAGTTTTCACTCAAAGCCTCCATTGTTCTCCTTTATGTCAACAGTGAGGTAGTCTGCTCAGTGGAAGGATTTAAAAAATAGACCTGAGTTAGAATGGTAAAGATTTTTAACAGTTGTTATATAGGATAGAGAGAAACGGACACATGGATAATTTCCCAAGCAGTTTTGAACATGCATTTGGATTGGTGATGATCTTTTGCTTCATCATACTCTGTGAAGTATATGGAGTGTATATTATTTATCTAATTTAGAAATGAGGAAGAATACTTTCATAAGAGGAAGGACTATAGTTCTGGCTTCAAGATTTGGGTCTGTCTCACCCAAATAGCTTTTTGACTCATAAGGGTGATCCCACCCACATTGTAATGAAAACAGAGATTATGCCTGTCTTGTTTTGCACTGTATTTCCAGGATAGACCCTAAGACTTCACACACAGTAGGTAGTCAATAAATACTTATTAAATAAATGCATGCACGGGCTCTATTATGAGTAGTCAGATACATTTGTAAATTTTATCAAACACATTTGTAATCGTGTTAATAAATTCATGCCTTTTATGGGATTTCCTTCTAATAGAAAGCTTAATTCAGAATATTTTTCTCAAATTGGAAATAATTTTTTTTAAATGTATAATGTCAGAGGTAACCATTCTAAAACAAAATAACAGGGTGAGCAAGATTTTAGATGGGACATAAAGAGTACAAACAATGAGAGAAAAGTTAATTATTTTTTTCCTCTCTGCAAGGCATCATTAAGAAAAAGAAAGGTCAAGCCACAGACGGGGAGATAAGACAAACAAACCAACTTTAAAATGGCCAAAAAAATTGAACAGATACTTTATCAAATAAAACATACAAATAGTAAATAAGCACAAGAAAAGACAATCAACCTTATTACTCATTGGGGAAATGCAAATTCAAATTAGAGTGAGAAGTACCACTACACACCCACTAGAATGGCTAAAATTAAAGATACTGTCTACAAAGTATTGGTGAGTATGTAGACTTACCTAACCATGTGTTGGTGATATTTAAAGCAGTTTGTTGTACATTAAATGTACATACATTACCTTACGACTCAGGAATCCCAATGGGGCAGACATTTGCCTATAAGAAAAGAAAACATCATAAAAAAAAAAAAGAAAACATACTTCCCATAAAGACCTATACTTAACTGCTTTTAGCAGCTTTACTTATGTCTTTAATAGAAATACCCAGAAGTCAATCAGTTGGTAATTGGATAAACATAACTGTGGAATATCCATACAACGAAATACTTCTCAGCAACAAAGAGGAACGAACCACTGATTTCTATGCAACAACATGGAGGAGTCTCAAAAGCATTACGTCACATAAAAGTTTTCAGACACAAAATATGTAAAACTTTAGAAAAGGTAAAATTATATTGACAGAAAGCAGATCAGTTATTATTGCCAGGGTAGGAAAAGGGAATTGACCACAGAAGAGGCATAAGGCAGGTTTTTGTGGAGATGGCAATGTTTTATGTATGTATCTCCACAATGATTCACCACTTTACACCCACTAGATGGCTGTGATCAAAATGATGAGTTGGTGAGGATGTAGAAAAATTGGAACCCTCATGTATTGCTAGTGAGAATGTAAAGTGGTGGAGCTGCTTGTGAAAACAGTTTGACAGTTCCTCCAATACTTAAGCGTAGAGTTACCATATGACCTTGCAATTCCACTCCTAAATATATGCCCATACAAAATCTGTATATAAATGTTTATAGCAATGTTATTCATAATAGCCAAAAAATAGAATGTCCCAAATGGACCATCAACTGATGAATGGATAAATAAAATATCTTATGTGCAGACATTGGAACATTATCCAGAATTAAAATGAATGAAGTACTGATACATACTACAACAAGGATGAACCTAAAGAGCAGTATGCTAAATGAAAGGAGTCACTCACAGAGACCACATATTACATGGGTCCATTTATATGAAATATTTAGAATAGGCAAATGTGTATAGCAACAGAAAGTAGATTAGTAGATGCCTGGGGCTGAAGGAGGTGGAGGTAAATAAGGAGTGACTCCTAATGGGGAAGAGGTTTGTGTTGGGGTAGGGTGAAAGCTAAATTTGTTGAATATTTGCCTGTACTAGGCCATTTGCTGTAATAATTTAATATCCTCAGAGTTTAATATCCTTCTTCAGTTTACTGATGAAGAATTGAAGTTTCAAAAACAAAGGTCATGTTTTGTTTTTACTTAAAATAGTATCATGTTGACCAGGCAATATTCCATTTTGTGGTGGTTAGGTATATTTGAAAACTAATTCAATAATGTTGGACAATTAAATAGTTTTTAATTGATCAATGTTTATGGATATATTTAGCATGATGCTTCTCATGAATTGTTATAAATTTCTTTGTTATAAATCTCTAGGAATGGAATTACCGATTCAGTGTTAATTATAAGTGATTAATGCCTTTGTCCATGTGAGTGTTTGCTATGTTTTTTTGCTTTGAGTGCATTGTCATTTGTCCATTTAGTAACTGCCATCTTTACTGTTTTTCTTAAAATTGCAAATGATCTCTATATATGGGTATGAATATTACATTGCTTATACTTATAAAAATATATTTCCAGTACATGTGTCATTTAATTTTAGTTTTGTTGTTTTTCAGTAGAATTACTCTTATTATACATGGGTGGGGCAGATAAACTAAAAATAAGCTCTGTTGTTATGTAGAGAGCAAAATTTAAAGTCACAAAATAACTTTTTCTTCCAGAAGATATTTGAATTTGTTGTTTAGATTCTGTGTATGTCTGCTACAATGTAATTAGGATATAGTTACTAATATAGTAGTGTTACTAATTTAGATTTTCTTACTTTAATAGTGCACTGGTAAAACTAATGAATAAATCAATAGAGGGGACAGCAGATGATGAAGAGGAGGGTGTAAGTCCAGATACAGCTATTCGTTCAGGACTTGAACTTCTTAAGGTATTTTTGAAACAGTTTGTCTTTTCTGCAGTCATAATTTGAATCCCCTTAAGGATATGCAAGAGTCAGGCTTTATTTCATTGGAAACTATTCAAAAGATTAAAATTTGTAATAGAAATCATATTTTATAAAAATAACACGTTTTCTACATTATAATAATATAATTATTTTACATTATAAAATAATAATTTTATGGGTTTTGCTGTTCCATACATCATTTGCGTGTCTGCTATGCTTGTAACAGTACGTGCTAAATAATCTAGTCTTATCTTTCAAATAACCTGCATCTGGGGTAATAGGACTGTTCACAGGAAATTACTATAAGACATCATCTATCTGATTGTGATTTTTTTAAACAGTTGGTAAACATAATAGATGCCAAAGAATTAAGAGAATTGAACAATTAGTAAGAGACATGATTTAATCTAGGGGGAACACAGCATCATCAAAGAGAATAATTCTTGGCATGTTTTAGGGATTGTTGTGAGTGTAGTCTGACTAGATAAAAGTATTGCTTTGGGGAGTAATGGAAGACAAGGTTGGTTCTAGATTGTGGAGTGCCATTGGGGCAGAAAGGTACCATCAAGGGCATTTAACACTCCTTTTTAAAATGATACAGCACTTGATAGAGCTTTTGTTAGATGGAGTAAATAGAAGAAATTAAAGGCTAAGAGACATGGGCTTCCCTGGTGGCACAGTGGTTAAGAACACACTTGCCAATGCAGAGGACATGGAAGATACCACATGCCGTGGAGCAACTAAGCCCACGTGCCACAACTACTGAGCCTGCACTCTAGAGCCCACGAGCCACAACTATTGAGCCTGTGCGCCACAACTACTGAGCCTGAGGTCTAGAGCCCAAGAGCCACAACTACTGAAGCCTGCGCGCCTAGAGCCCGAGCTCCGCAACAAGAGAAGCCACTGCAGTGAGAAGCCTGTGCACCGTAACGAAGAATAGCCCCCGCTCGCCACAACTAGAGAAAGCCCATGTGCAGCAACAAAGACCCAATGCAGCCAAAAATAAATTTATTAAAAATAATAATAAAAAAATAAATAAAGGCTAAGAGACATTTATATCATTACAACATATGAACTAAAGGAGAAGAAACAAACCAGTGCAATGGACATTAGACAGAAAAGAGAGTGATGGGTTTGTATTGCAATGGTCTTTTTTTTTTTTTTGCGGTACGCGGGCCTCTCACTGTTGCGGTCTCTCCCGTTGCGGAGCACGGGCTCCGGACTCGCAGGCTCAGCAGCCATGGCTCACGGGCCTAGCCGCTCCGCGGCATGTGGGATCTTCCCAGACCGGGGCACGAACCCGTGTCCCCTGCATCGGCAGGCGGTCTCTCAACTACTGCGCCACCAGGGAAGCCCCTGCAATGGTCTTAAATATCTTTTTTTCTTTTTCTTTTTGGCCGTGCTGAGCAGCTTGTGAGATTTTAGTTCCCCGACCAGGGATGGAACTTGGGCCCTCAGCAGTGAGAGCGTGGAGTCCTAACCACTGGACCGCCAGGGAATTCCCTTAAATATTTCATGGAAAGAACTGATGTGATTCTTCATGAGAAAGACTTTATATTTTTAGTAATGGAGTAATATGTTTAAATACTTTTTTTTTTTAATTTTTTTGTTCGTTTGGGGTTTTTTTTGCAGTACGCGGGCCTCTCACTGTTGTGGCCTCTCCCGTTGCGGAGCACAGGCTCCAGACGCGCAGGCTCAGCGGCCATGGCTCACGGGCCCAGCCGCTCCGCGGCATGTGGGATCTTCCCAGACCGGGGCACGAACCCATGTCCCCTGCATCTGCAGGCGGACTCTCAACCACCGCGCCACCAGGGAAGCCCTGTTTAAATACTTTTAAGAGTAAAGTCATCTTTAAGGCAAATGTTTTTAATAGGTTGTTTGATTCAAATTTTCAAATTTAAATCTCCATTTTTCTATGAATAATTAAAACCTTATAACTAAATATTATCACCGTAAACCCTACCAAATGAGACACTTTCTCCACTTTATAACACATTAAAAAAATGCTGGGCTTCCCTGGTGGTGCAGTGGTTGGGAGTCTGCCTGCCAGTGCAGGGGACACGGGTTCGAGCCCTGGTCCGGGAAGATCCCACATGCTGCAGAGTGGCTGAGCCCATGCGCCACAACTGCTGGGCCTGCGCTCTAGAGCCCGGGAGCCACAACTGCTGAAGCCTGTGCGCCTGGAGGCTGTGCTCTGCAGCAAGAGAGGCCACCGCAGTGAGAAGTCCGTGCACCTCAGTGAGAAGTCTGTGCACCGCAGTGAAGAGTGGCCCCCGCTCGCTGCAGCTGGGGAAAGCCCGCATACAGCAATGAGGACCCAATGCAGCCAAAAAAAAGAAAAAACAATGTTTATTTAATAAGTTAATGAGGGTTTACATACTCCATTCCCCCCACCTCCTTATTTTTCTACTTTTAGCCCTTACTGCCTATATTATGCTAACTAAATTGTTTCTACTTCGTGGAAGGTAAACTTTGTAGATACGTATCTAACTTGCTGTAAATTCCTTAAGGATAGCCTGGAACTTACGTCTCAATAAAGGGAATAATTATTTATATGTTTGTAATCGTGATTAAGAGTTCCCAATAATGGCTTCTTTGTTTTTAGTTATGATGAGTGAACTTTTTGTGATGGATTTCATTTAAAATATTTCCTTATAGAGTATCTTTTTGCCAGTGAAATAAAGCTCAGTGTTAGCATTTTGTTCGCATCACAGTATCACTCCACGAAAAGGAGCCACATTTTCCACATTCCCAGTATCAGAATAGACTAAGAGGTGAAGAAGAAAATATAGCAAGGGCTGTATATCAGGAATCATTAGACACAACTCAACTTCAAGGGAGACTGCAAGATATAATCTTAGTTGTATTGCTAGCATATGCAGCCCATAATTTAAAATTTTATTTGTAGTAGAAAATAGTTCTCTTCTTTTAATGGATTAAAACCATTGTCTGTACTTATAAAGTTATATCTATTCCTCTAGGTTCTGTCTTTCACACATCCTACCTCGTTCCACTCTGCAGAGACATATGAGTCCCTGTTACAGTGCCTCAGAATGGAAGATGACAAGGTAGCAGAAGCTGCTATACAAATTTTTAGAAATACAGGCCACAAAATAGAAACAGACCTACCCCAGATACGATCGTGAGTATGTTTTTTCTCATGGTAAACACAAAAGTTTTCCAAGTTTGGGAGTCATAGGATCATTGTTTCCCTTTTCCTTAGGAAGATAGGAGAGAGGAAGGACAACTTTTATTTAGAAGCTACTTTACTGTATCTTTTGTTTTCATCTTTTCTCGGCCTCACACACCTCCTCTACCATTAGAATATGGGCAGAGGAACAACCTGAAACTTTGTTTAAGCAACATGATTTCAAAATATTAATATTAACAATCAAAAGTTAGTATAGAATTTAGGATTAATATATCTTCCTAATTTATCTTTTTCTCTCCAACTCCAAATTCAATAACTACTACCTTCATATCCCACCCAAGAATTGGATAATCAAGTAGTGTGCTTAATAAAATGTTTATTAGTTGCTTAGTTGTTGGCCATGGTGCTTTTGTCTCTTCTTCTAGACTACCTCCCCTCTCCTCATAAGAATGAAGTATGTTTTGGTATTTTTACTTTGGCATCTTAAAGAGCTTGCCTTAGGATCAAAATTGTGCTGATGTCTTTTGGAGGAAGAACACATTGCTGATAGCTATTATAATCGGATGTTATTATATATATGTAAATAGACTGGGGTAAATCCAAATTAAACCCGTTTTTCCTTACGAGGTAATAATAGGA
This sequence comes from Neophocaena asiaeorientalis asiaeorientalis, assembly GCF_003031525.2. Lineage (NCBI taxonomy): Eukaryota > Metazoa > Chordata > Mammalia > Artiodactyla > Phocoenidae > Neophocaena > Neophocaena asiaeorientalis. The sequence goes on from NW_020175670.1 coordinate 6,329,855, forward strand.
CAAGAGGACTCATGACTCCTAAAAGTTTTTATTGAATTTGTAAGCTAATAGTTTAATTTGAGAAATAACTCAACATTTATTGTACAGTCTCTTTGTTGTCGGCACTGTACTGGCTAATATAAAAGATTACCACTGTCAGTCCCTGCTCTTAAGGAGTTTATAGTCTAGAAATGATAATTTTATCTTCGTACATTATAGAAAAAGATCATTGACACAGGATAAAGTTAATTTGTGAGTTTTTCAAGGTGGGAAAACCTATACTTTTTTAAGGTAAAGGATTTATTCTTAAAGGAATTCTATCCCAGAGGAAGCAGTGGAAGAGTTAACTTTGGACACAAGGACTAAAACCTCTTGTTCTTAAGACTAATGGGGAAGGAAGGAGAGAATCACTGAAAAAGCAGAGAAGCACAGCACTGCAGACCTCAGTAACAACACTGGTGGCATCACTGGATTGTAGCACACTAGAAAAACAAGGAGAAAGGTTAAACTTGACCTATGCATCGTCCATTCATTAGGCTAAGAAGAATTAATAATATATTTAACAACAATTTGATCAACACTGTATCTTCTTTTGTTACTAACTGGTGTTATTTACAAGAACTGTTCCCCTGATAAATGAATTTCAAAGAAAGACTTAAACAGTGCTAGTCAAGGAAGCTATTTTGGCATGAAAATCCTTCTCATTATTCTAAACTGCAGGGAGGGAAATGTGTCATATTCATAAATATCAAATTTGACTTAGACTGACCAGCATATGTTCCCGTTTTTTCTTTGAGGTGCATTGCTCTTAATGTCTAGCCTCCCATTATTATAAGAGGACCCTTTGTCACCATTGCATTTGATATCATTGACCTTCATGAAGTAGTCTTATTGCATTAAATATATGACAAGTATCTTTCCTTAAATATTTGTTTTGCTTTACAGATTTTCTTCTGATTTAAAAAACTACTTATAAGATCATTGTAAAAAGCTGAAACTTTAGAAAATATAAAGGAAAAGAAAGAGTCAGTGTTAACATTTTGATATTTATTTTATGAATGTTTTATCTATTTGATGTGTATGCCAATTTTAATGCATTGACTGTAATACGTATTTCCATATTCTATAGAAAGATTGTTGTAAATCTTCAGTGTCAGTGTGGTGGTTAAGTGCATGGATTTGGAACAGAAATGTTTATCTTTTTAAAAAAGTTTCCATTTTATTTCATTTATTTTATTTTTTAAATTTTGGCTGCGTCAGGTCTTAGTTGTGGCACATGAGCTTCACTCTAGTTGTGGCACGTGGGCTCCAGAGCGCATGGGCTCCGTAGTTGGCAGCGCACAGGCTCCGTAGTTGCCCCGCTGCACGTGGGATCTTAGTTCCCTGACCAGAAATGTTTATCTTTAAATCTTAATGCCACCATTTCCTATCTCTGTCACCTTAAGAAGCTTACATAAATAATATGTTTGTGCTTTAGTTTTCTCATCTGTTTAATGATCATAATAATAGTCTTTGGGTGATTGTGAGGATTGATTTAATTAATCCATGTTTTGTTTTGTTTTAAAAACACCACTTAGAAGGGTGCTTAGCACAAGTACTCAATAATTGTTAGAAGTTTTTGTTACTTTTCTACCTATGTATTGTCTATATCCTTGCATACTCTCTTTCACTGGTATGTTCATTTCTGTTTTTTAATGTAACTTGGCCTTTTGCTACTTTATTTCCCCCCATGGTTGCTTTAAAATAACTGAACAGGGGACTTCCCTGGTGGTCCAGTGGTTAAGAATCTGCCTTCCAATGCAGGGGACACGGGTTTGATCCCTGGTCAGGGAACTAAGATCCCACGTGCCCTGGGGCAACTAAGCCCATGAGCCGCAACTGCTGAGCCCCTGCACCACAACTAGAGAGCCCACACACTCTGGAGCCCATGCACCACAACTAGAGAGCCCTCGCACTGCAACTGCGCCCATGCACTCTGGAGCCCACGCGCCACAACTAGAGAGAAGCCACAACAAAAGATCCTGCATGCTGCAACTAAGACCCAACACAGCCATAAATAAATAAATATTTAAAAAAACAAAAACAGAAAAACACTTGATTCTTAAAAAAATTTTTTTAAATATAACTGAAGGGAATTGTGAAAGGGAAGTGGAAAATTTAGGAATATTTTCTCAGAAAATAAATGTAAAAATATAGCATGGGGCAATTTTAGATTATAAATTAAGGGTGGCTTGTTTATTTCTTCATATTCATGAGGTGGCTTTAAAATGAAAATTGTCTTCTGTAGTAGCCCTTTTTTTTGAGGCATTGTATTTCTGGGATTATACTTGGGGACAGGGAAGGAGTTTTAGATCTTTTTATAGATCAGGTAATTTAGAAGAGAGGCTTTCTACCAGCATACATCCAGATAGTTACTGCAGATGAAGTAGGAGACAACCAGAAGAACTACTTGTGGTTTATGGGCTTTTTTTTTTTTTAACTGATTATTATTTTTTGCAGGACCTTAATTCCCATCTTACATCAGAAAGCAAAGAGAGGTACTCCCCACCAAGCAAAACAGGCCGTTCACTGTATACATGCCATATTCACAAATAAAGAAGTACAGCTTGCACAGATTTTTGAGGTATATATAATTACATAGGATGTGTTGTTGATTTTTATTTTCATGCTCTGTTGTTTGATGAAGATAGAAAGTTGGTTTTTTAGCTATTTAGTCCCACTCTAGAATATAAATTCCATGGGAGCAGGGACTCTTTGTTTTAATTCAGCACTTTAGATATTCCCAGCCTTTAGATCAGACTATATAACCAAATACTACATATTGAAAGATGTTTGGTATGTTTTGTGTTACAACATTTTACTTAATTTTAGCTTTATTGGCTCAGTGGTCCGTTTAGTTTAAGAAACTATCAGTAGATGACTTTGAACCACCCAGTTTAAAATTCTGGACAATGCTACTTGAAAATTAGTTCTGTTTGCCTTTCCTTATGTATGATCCTTTGCCTGATTCCACTACTGGAAAAGTATTCCTATTATCATAAATTGGATACAATATGAACAGAACCCATGAACTCTTATTTTTTATGATCCATGGTCATTTAAAATGTTCCCACAGGTTAAGAAATTCAACAACATAACAAAACTATTGTACATGACTTGAAAATAATGCTGATTTGACCATGCAGGAATTTTCTTGCTTTTACTTCTACCTTGTATGTGGGCTTTACTTTTTTCTTTTATCTTTGTTTACCTTTGAATCTTACTAAATTTCGGTAGGTGAAATAAGAATCAAATGTCTAATATGATTGAAGTTACTTTTGATCATCTCATTAGAACAGATATTTTGGGGCATGATAAATTCAGGAGGACTCAGGAACATTTACTGTTTCTGTACAATGTCTAGATATTTATAAAACAAACTAGTAATTTTGACTGTTTTATTTTTATAGCCACTCAGTAGGAGTCTCAATGCTGATGTACCAGAACAACTTATAACTCCATTAGTTTCATTGGGCCACATATCTATGTTAGCACCAGATCAGTTTGCTTCCCCAATGAAATCTGTAGTAGCAAATTTTATTGTGAAAGATCTGCTGATGAATGACAGGGTAAGTTTCTCATTTAATTAAATTTAGAATCATAAGATTAAGACTGTTTACATCTTTATTTGTCACAGAAACAACACTTCTGCTTCTCTCTATGTATGATTCTCTTTTACTTTAAAATTATTATATATTTTACCTCCTTATTTACTTACTTAAATTTCCAAATGACATCCTGCTGTGTAGCTATTATTACTAGAACTTAACTTTTCTTTAAGAAAGAAAAAAATGAGAACATGAGATAGATGAATCATGAAGTAAAAAATATAAGTCAAACACTATGAAGGACAATTAACTAGAGTACTAGAATTTTGTTTTATCAAATACTGTTTAAAGTATAAGTGGGATTGTATTTGACTAGCTTTTTGAAATATAATTACATTGCACTTTCGGCACTAGATTATGTATTCTGTCTTAGTTATTGAAGTGTGTGTGTGTGCATGCACACATGCGTGCACACATACTGATTAATTAGCTTTGGGTTGGAGCTTTGGGATGTATAGCTTGAAAAGGCTCCCCAAATGATTACTGAAACACGTGTCTGATTAAGAATCACCACTTTACCAAACAGATCTAAATTAAAGAGTTATTGAATGAAGACACAAATCAGTCTACCTGCTGGATCATTGTGGATGACTTGCAGTGCGGTACTAACTTATCCAATTTATCTAGTCTTTCTAAATGTCCAGTAGCCTTTGAACACTCAGTATTGGAACTTAAAAAAAAAATACTTGCCAGCGCACTCCTTTTTTCCCTCCCTCCATTTGGATGTGATAGGGATGCAAGAGCATGGCCAAAGCCTCATTTCCTACTCCATACATCTGTTCTTTGCACTACTGATAGATTGCTGGCAACGGATGTGAAATTTGACGCTTCTTAGATGATGACTTGATTGTTGATAAATTCTATTTTAATATAGTTCTCTTTTTTTGTGTGTAGTAAAATATAAATAATATAAACTTTGCCATTTTATCCCTTTTTAAGTGTACAGTTCTCTTACATTATATACACCCACATTCTTGTTGTTGGGTGTTTTTTGTTTAAAAAACAAACAGAAGTTTAATAACATGTGTACCTCCTGTATACACAGAGGCTAACCCAGGAAAGCCAAGCAACTCTCAACAATGGCCCAAGCCACCACCTAAAATATACACCCACATTGTTGTGTAACCATTGCCACTATTTCCAGAACTTTATCATCTCAGAGAGAAACTCTGTATCTATTAACCAGTAACTCCCCATTGCCTTCTCTCCCCCCAGACTCTGGTAACCTCTATTCTATTTTCCTGCTTTATGAATTTGCCTATTCTAGATACCTCTTATCATACAATATTTATCCTTTTGTGTCTGGCTTATTTCTCTTAGCATAACGGTTTCAAGATTCAGCTATGTTGTAGTATGTATCAGAACTTCATTTTATGCCAGAATAGTATTCCATTGTATGTGTAACTTACATTTTGTTTATCTTCTATTGATGGACCCTTGGGTTTTTTCTACCTTTTGACTGTTGTGAATAATGCTGATATGAACATTTGAGTCCCCAAAGTCAAATCTTTGGAGTATATACCTAGGAGTGGAATTGTTGGGTCACATGGTCATTCTATGCTAAACTTTTTGAGGGACTGCCAAACATTTTTCCACAGTGGCTGTACCATTTTACATTCCCAGCAGCCATGCTCAAGGCTTCCAGTTTCTTTACATCTTGGCCAACACTTATTCTTTCCTGGTTTTTTTTGATAACAGTCATCCTAGTAGGTGCAAAGTAGTATCTTGTGGTTTTGATTTGTTTCCCTAATGACTAATGATGTTGAGATTTTTTTTCATGTGTTTAATGGTGGTTCTTTGGATATTGAGTCTTTTGCCCACTTTTAATTGAATTTGTTGCTGTTGAGTTGTAAAAATTCTTTATATATTCTGAATATTAGACCTTTGTCAGGTATTTGCCAAATCCAGGATTATAAAGATTTTCCCCTGTACCTTCTTCTAGGAGTTTTTTAGTCTTAAGTAAAGATCTTTGATCCATTTTTTTGAGTTAATTTTTATATATGATATAAGGTAATAGTCCAGCTTCATTCCTTTGCATGTTGCTGTATCTAGTTTTTCCAGCACCATTTGTTGAGGAGACTGTTCTTTTCCCAATAAATGGTCTTAGCACTTTTGTTAAAAATCAGTAGACCATATATGTGATATATGTGAGGTTTTCTGGGTTTCTGTTTCATTCCATTGGTCTATATGTCTATACTTACATAGGTACCAGCCACATTGTCTTGATTCTCATAGATTTGTAGTTAAGTTTCAAAATCAGGAAGTTTGAGCCCTCTAACTTTGTTCTTCTTTTCAAGTCCCTACTTGGTGACTTTCTGTGGGTTTCCTAGAGCACTGCACTGTTCAGCATGAAAAACTTAATGAGCAAAATTTTAAATTTTTTTCTAAAAGTTAAATTTATTCAATTGTCTATAGTCAACAGGTGAGAAGAATGGGAAATTATGGTCTCCAGATGAAGAGGTTTCCCCTGAAGTACTAGCAAAGGTAAATTTGTGTAGGTCTTAATAACTTTTATGTTGAGATAAAGAACATTTATAGATACCCTTTTTTTTAAAACCTAACAGTTAATAAGCATTTTAAATGAGGTACTTTATTTTTAAATCAAAAGTTGTGGGCTTCCCTGGTGGCGCAGTGGTTGAGAGTCCGCCTGCCGATGCAGGGGACACGGGATCGTGCCCCGGTCCAGGAAGATCCCACATGCCGCGGAGCGGTTGGGCCCGTGAGCCATGGCCGCTGAGCCTGTGCGTCTGGAGCCTGTGCTCCGCAACGGGAGAGGCCACAACAGTGAGAGGCCTGCGTACTGTTTCTCAAATTGTGGTTGTCATTGACTTATTTACATATAGGTGTATGTCAGCATGTTCTTTAGACCTTCCTGCCTTGCTAAGATAATTTCAGTGAGGCTGTTTTACATAGAGATTGTAGAATATTGATGCTCAGAGCACCTCAGGCCTAGCCTCGTTACCAATGTCTGTCTACAGGCATAAGAATATTAACTTGGCAAAAACAGATGGCTGTCATCATATTGAAAACTTCTGATAGATGTAAATTATCCCTCAGGAAGGCTAATGTTTAAAGTGGTAGTCTTGGGATTTAAAACAAGACTTCTTCATTATCATCTTACTTGATTGATAATCTATTTCACCTTGTAGCTTCACAGTCCTCATTTATTCCATCAGTTCCTTTTTCCAGGTTGTCAGTAAATATAGTAAATAATATCTACATCCTTTAGCTAGTTCTTGCATGTATTCCATAACAATCTTTTGAGTATAAGCCACCAAGCAATTATGGCTACAAATAACTATGAAATCTCCTAGTTTTTTAATCAAAATAGTTTTTCAGTACTACAGAAAATATTAGTCTATCTAAATAGTTATTTTTAATCACTGTAATCAGTATAGTTCAGTTATTTTTAAACAATATATTTTTAAATGATTTGAAAAGCAATTGTTCAGGTATGAAAAGTCTGAATTCAAGGAGCCAGACCTTCGGCAAGTTATCACAGTAATGTGTCTAAGTTGCCTTATTTATTGGAAATAAGAATACCTCTCTCGGGGCTTCCCTGGTGGCGCAGTGGTTGAGAGTCTGCCTGCCGATGCAGGGGACGTGGGTTCGTGCCCCGGTCCGGGAAGATCCCACATGCCGCGGAGCAGCTAGGCCCATGAGCCATGGCCACTGAGCCTGCACGTCTGAAGCCTGTGCTCCGCAACGGGAGAGGCCACAACAGTGAGAGGCCCGTGTACTGGAAAAAAAAAAAAAAACCTCTCTCATAGAGTTGTTTGGGAGATTAAATAAAGTAATATATGTGTAACTCTGGGGAAAGTACCTGGCATAGATTAAACAGAATAAGTATTAGTTCTCATTGTTATTATCCTATAGGCTTGTTTAATAAAACATGTCTTCCGGCAGCTAAGTAATCTCACTAATCTAATTAACATAAATTAACCTTTAAGTGGAATTTTAAGTTGCTTTCTTTTTTTAGCATGTTAATATTTTATAGGTACAGGCAATTAAACTTCTGGTAAGGTGGCTGTTGGGTATGAAAAACAACCAATCTAAATCTGCCAATTCAACTCTTCGGTTATTATCAGCGATGTTGGTTAGTGAGGGTGACCTGACAGAGCAAAAGAAGATCAGGTGAGATTTTTCTTCCTTTCCAGGTTTTTTTAGCTCAAGATGTTGGTAGAGCTTACATAGGAATTATTTACTTAATATTGACTGTTGTAATTGCACTATGTGCTTTGTGTTTAAATATTACATACTTATTTGGGGTTTATATCTGAATAATGATCATGTATTTTTCTTCATCCCTAAAGACACCTTTTTCCAGTAAATTTTTAGTAATAATCACTACAGCATTGTTACAGTTAACTTCAACATTTGAATCAGTTAAATATTTGTTGAATTACTGCTCTTTGCAAAACACTACGAAAAGCATTGCAGCAATAACAGATAAAATTCCGTTCCTGCCTTTAAGGAACTTACCCTAGTATAGTGATTGAACAAGTAGAGTGTCTTGCTGCCACGAAGGGAATAAAAATTTCAGTGTAGGTTCAAAGAAGAAAGAGATGCAGCCTCCTAATGGTTTGCAGAAGACTATACAAGGTTCTGCAAATGCCAAAAAAAATTTTGTTTCATTTCTACACCTGTTCACTCTTCAAATCTGTGAGATCACCATTTCTTCTTTCTGTTCCTTTTAAGATGAAAATAAAAGCCAAATTTTTTTATTTACTAGGGTCCAGCTGAAATAACTGAAAAGTTCTACTTGTGATGGATTCTTACTTTAAAATTTTTGTTAGAGGATAGATTTAACTATGTATTTATGCTTTCAGTATTTATTGAGCACTATCATGCCAGGTACTACCAAGCCTTTTAAAGACACAATAATCTCTCCCTCTAAGGAATATGCATTCTAGTGGAGGAGATAGGAAATGCACAATTACAGTAGAGATGCTGAATGCTCTGATAAACTGAAGAAAACTAAATAAACTAAATCAAAAATTATTTTTATCATAAAATAAGCCAAGGGTAGCTTTGCATGAACAGATTGAAGAGTAGGGATAATGAGAAGTTTTAAATTTGGGGAAACTATGTACAGTGTACAGCAAAGGCTTAATAATGAGCTCTTACAAATCAATGATAAATAGGATCCCCAATAAAGATGAAGATTATATATTACCAGTTTACTTTTAAAAAAGTGTTTGACATCACTAAATACAATAAGTACAATTTTAATTTAAGTGGAACCTCTTGTCTGTCAAATCAGCAAAAAGTTTTTTAAGCAATCATCACTCCATGGGATCAGGGAAATGGGTTCCCTCATAAATCCTGTGAATATAAATGGGCACAGTCTTGGCAGGACAGTTTGGCACTTTGTTTCTAAGTCCTTAAAAATGTTATCCATTGACTTTTTTTTTGACTCTTTATTTTTACACTCATGAAATTATAAAAGAATCATACAAAAATACATATACAAACATGTTCTTTCCAGCATTTTTTATCATCACAGAAGATAGGGGAATGGTTAACTGTGGAACACACATATTATGAAATATTATGCAGATCTTAATTAGATGTTATGTATCCCATAGTTTAGCTTAGGCTCTGGAATCAGAAACTTATTCAACTCTACCTACGCTCCATTTACTAGCTGTGTGAACTTGTATAAGTCACTTTCCTAAGCCTCAGTTTCCTCATCTTACAGAGTTAAGTACACAAATAGTAGCATTAATTTTTTTTAATTCCTGAATCATTTGCCTCTAAAGCCATTTGAGGGTTCCTCATTGTTACCAGTGCTCAGTTTGATGGTCATGTGGTCCAAGAGTGCCATGTTTTCTCCTCCTGTATGCTAAATAATAGTCCCTTGTGGATTCAGGGCAGCTTTCCACATTTCCTAAAGTCTTTGAAATATCAAAGCTATGTTATGTTCCTTATAGCAGTTGAAGTAAGAAGACTATCCTTTCACCACCTCACTGTTACATTTTATCATTTAGTTTATAAAAGTTGACTGGGTGTGGGTGGGAGTGCCTGGACTCCTGGAGTCCCTTGGAAAACTTCCTGTTGCAAAGGAAAGAGACTAGTACCTGAGAGAGACTGGCTCTCACCTCCATATCCTTTCCTTTTAGATATTTGTCTGATGCCTCCCACTTTCTGGTACAGATCACCTCCTAATTCATAGCCCCCTCCATTTCATCAGACATTTGTAGGCTTAAGATTGATTTCTGTTATGTCTGTGTAAATATGTGTATGCATTTTAAAATGTATGCATTTAAAAATTGTGGGAAATACAATCGATTTTAAATAAGTGATTTTTAATTTTTCAGGTTTTTCTTAATATCAAGTTTTCTATGATGAATGTGAATGCCTCTTAAAATGAGAAATACAGTTCCTAATGTAAATGTTTCTTGCTAGCGTTGCAGTTAGTGCTGTTGTACGCATAAGCAGAGTTGCTTAGCTGTGGTGGAAGATCTAAGCTAGAGTGTAACTAAAAACGAAGGCAAACATAAAAAAAGAATGAAATTTTGCCATTTGCAACAACATGGATGGACCTGGAGAGTATCATGCTTAGTGAAATAAGTCAGACAAAGACAATACCGTATGTTATCACTTATATATAGAACCTAAAAAATTAAAAGAAACTAATGAGGACTTCGCTGGTGGTACAGTGGTTAAGAATCTGCCTGCCAATGCAGGAGACACGGGTTCGAGCCCTAGTCCGGGAAGATCCCACATGCTGCAAAGCAACTAAGCCCGTGCGCCACAACTACTGAGCCTGCGCTCTAGAGCCTGTGCTCTACAACAAGAGAAGCCACCGCAATGAGAAGCCCACGCACTGCAATGAAGAGTAGCCCCCGCTCGCCACTGGAGAAAGCCCGTGTCCAGCAACAAAGACCCAACACAGCCAAAAAGTTAATTAATTTGATTGATTGGTTGATTAATTAAAGAAACTAGTGAATATAACAAAGAAGCAGACTCACAGATACAGAGAACAAATTAGTGGTTACTGTTGGGGATGGGGAGGGGCAAGATAGGGGTACAGGCTTAAAAGGTACAAATTACTATGTATAAAATAAGGTACAAGGATATATTGTACAACATGGGGAATATAGCCAAGATTTTATAATAAATATAAATGGAGTATAATCTATAAAAATTTTGAATCACTATGTTGTACACCTGAAATTAATATTATAAATCAGCTATACCTGAATAAAATAAATTTAAAAATTTTAAATGAAGGCAGATAAATTTAATATCAGATAGTCACGATGATTTGAGCCTTCTGCCCTGTGTTGAATTGAAGGACTCAAAGTAAATTTCCCATATTTGTACATTATGTCATTTTAAGCATAAATTATGCTAAAGACCTTAACAGTCAAAAAGGGATCAAAGAGTTTTGTGAATGATAATGGTTATAGGAAATGTTTATTTCTTTTTTGTTTGTTTATAGTAAATCTGATATGTCTCGCTTGCGATTAGCTGCTGGTAGTGCCATAATGAAGCTTGCTCAGGAACCTTGTTACCATGAAATTATAACCCCAGAACAGTTTCAGCTCTGTGCGCTTGTTATTAATGTAAGTAACAATCTTATTTTTGTCATTTACTTGGCCTTCAAAGTTAAATTTATTTACTTTCTAGATTACAGATCCATTTGCTGTATGGATGTATGCACAAAAGGGATTGCTACTATTACTATTCTAACCAGTTAACTCCCCAAAATTAAGTTATTTACTCCCTCAGTATAATTATCTTTTTTTTTAAATGAAGACATTAAAAATGCTTAAATTGTTTTTTTGTAAATGCCAATTTTTAAAAACTAAACTAGGGGTTTTTGTCATGGTTTTAAAAGTACTAATACTTTTATTTAAGTATTTTTGGTTTTGTGCTGCTGTAGGATGAGTGCTATCAAGTAAGGCAGATATTTGCTCAGAAGCTACATAAGGCACTTGTGAAGTTACTCCTCCCATTGGAGTACATGGCGATCTTTGCCTTGTGTGCCAAAGATCCTGTGAAGGAGAGAAGAGCACATGCACGACAGTGTTTACTAAAAAATATCAGTATACGCAGGGAGTACATTAAACAGAACCCCATGGCTACTGGTAAGTAACTTTCAAAGTGCTCAGTGTGCAGATATATCTTGTCAGTGTATCAATTTGTGGAGGGTTTTATTTCATATATTTCTATTATAGTTTATAATAACACTGGGACCTTTATAGAATGCTGTTGTTGTAGCTAAGGTGTAAGTAAAATCTAAAATCCTGGTTTCTGAGTCCTATTTATAATGCATAAAACTGTTTGGAGGAACTGCGTTTTTTCTTATGGAATCTGCAGTGTGGCTTGATTTGAACACATTGCTCTGATGTCAGAGAGTAAAGAATTACTTTCCTAGCTTTGCCAGGGACGCAATATTAAATTATCCTTTGTCTTCAGTAGCCTTCAAAATTGAAAAAAGTTATTTCAGTGTCATCTAGATGTTAGGTTGCCTCTAATTTAGAAATAACTGAGGGAAAAAATGTTAACTGAAGCGGTTAGAACGTAAATTAGGGAGGGATTTTTATAAAGGCTATATTACTATTGTTAATAATAATGTTTTCACTTCAGAGAAATTATTATCACTGTTGCCTGAGTATGTAGTTCCATATATGATTCACCTGCTAGCCCATGATCCAGATTTTACAAGATCACAAGATGTTGATCAACTTCGTGATATTAAAGAGTAAGTCATTGATTTTTAATAAGTCTAACAATTATTTTTCCTTTTTAAAAAATGCTAAACTTTTTCCTTTTACTATTCGCATTAGAATAAAAACATTTTTATGGTTTTATTCTTCTATTGTAAATTTTAAGTTTCATCTTACAAAATTGTTCCTATCTAATAAGTTCTATTTGGTTGTTTTGTTTCCTGTTTGTTTGCAGTTAGCTTTAGCTGATTCTGTGAAATAAGTTGATTTGGTCTTTATGTTATTTTTACCTTTGTATTAAGATGGGCTTCAGTTACTTCAGTTTGATAATTTAGAAAGCCATGTAGTGAAAATTTCTCTCCTTAAAACTATACTTCAACCTCAAAAGATAATTCCTCAAAAATATGTACACACGTATGAGATACTCTGTGGCAGGTCTATGGTAATACAAAATTAGATTTGTTACACCAGTCACAGAGAGATTTGTCTCTAGTGGAAAGACAGGCAGGTAAACAATTGCAAAACACTTGTTTAAGAAGTGTTTTTATGTAAAATAGAACTTTATATATGATGCAGGGTGAGTGAACAAGTATGAAGTAGCCTAGGATTGTCTACAAATGACCTCCAAGAAACTTTAAAGCAATGTCTATTTTCCCATTGCTGTGCTTTTGCTTTGCACGTTTAAATTGGTTCCTTCAGCTTGTATTTAAAGTACTATGATTTTTCTATGTGTGACGTGAAGCCTTATCCCTAATCTTATTTGAGGTTGTAATCAACAGTTTATCTCTGCCTCCTGTAGCTCTTTCAGTAGACATAGGTTCTAGTCTTAGCTATCTGAGTAAAAACTTTACTTCTCTGCTTCAGTTGCCTTATCCATAAAATGCAAGATATGAAATAGATAATCCCTAAAATATCTTCCAATTCTAGTTTCTGTTTACTTAATAAATATATTTTATTTGCAAATTCTTTTTCCTTTTTTTTTAAAAATAACTTTTATTTTGGGATTTTCCAGAAAGCACTTTCATAAAGTGAAAAAGTGATGTATGTATTTGCCTAGAACGCAAGGTCTATGTTAAGGAACCTTTTCAGCCCTATTTCAGTTGCAAGGCAGTCATGTGAAAAAGGGATTAGATTTGCGAGAGGCAACAGTGATGTGGGAAAAGTACTGAAGTTGTCAGTTAGGATTGAAATCACTGGCACATACTTTTTGGTTCTATCTAGCATGCAGTACTTTTGAGTATCTTTAAACATTTCATTTTAAGTTACCATGTAATTTGAAGTGTTCACTTTTCTTTTTCTAGTTAAGGTGTACAGTTTCTTAAGGTATACAGTTAGATCATTCATTGAGATGTTGTTTCTTAACAGAGGGTGTTATCGCTGTAAATTTCCCTTTTAGTACTACCAGTGCTGAATCCTATAAGTATGGTATGTTGTGTTTTTGTTTTATTTGTCTTAAGGTATTTTCTAATTTTTCTTGTGATTTCTTCTTTGACCCATTGGTTGTTTAAGAGTGTGTGGTTTGAGAATTCCCTGGCGTGGTCCAGTGGTTAGGACTCTGCTTTCACTGCCAAGGCCCTGGGTTCAATCACTGGTCAGGGAACTAAGATCTCACAAGCCACACGGCAAAAAAAAAAACATAGGAATGTGTGGTTTAATTTCCATATATGTGTGAGTTTTCCAGTTTTCCCTATTTTCCTTCTTTTATTGACTTAGTTTCATGCCATTCTGGTCAGAAAAGATACTTTTTATTAAGACTTGTTTTATGGCCTACCATACGGTCTGCCCTGGAGACTATACCATGTTCACTTGAGAAAAATGTGTATTCTGCTATTGTTATTTGGAGTGTTCCATATATGTCTGATATATTATTGGTTTATAGTGTTGTTCAAGTTCTTTATTTTCTTTTTAGTCCCTGTCTGGTTTTTCCATCCATTATTGAAAATAGGGTATTGAAATCTGTTATTGTGGAAACATGTATTTCTCCCTTCAATTCTGTCAATTTTTGCTTCATAGATTTTGGGGCTTTGTTGCTAGGTTCGTATGTGTTTATAATAGTCATATCTTCTTACTGGTTTTACTTTCATCAATATAGTCCTTCTGGGTCTTTTGCAATCCATTTTGTCTAATTCTAAAATAGCCACCAGCTCTCATTTGGTTACTGTTTGAATGAGTATATTTTTTTCATCCTTTTACTTTCAAATAATTTGTGTTTTTATATCTAAAGTGAGTCTCTTGTAGATAAGATACAGATGGATCTTCCCCCCCCCTTAATGTACTCTGCTTCTCTGCTTTTTAATTGGGGGATTTAATCTATTTTCATTTAAAGTAATTACTGATAAGGAATACTTCTGCCATATAGCCATTAGTTTTCTCTGTGTCTTACCTATTTTTTGTTACTTAATTGCTCCATAGCCTCTCATTTTTGTATTTACAGCTGACCCTTGAACAACACAGGTTTGAACTGTGTAGAGGGTCAGCACCCCTAACTCTTGTGTTGTTCAAGGGTCAGCTGTAGTTGTTTTTTGTAGGGAACCTTTTTGATTCCTTGCTTTTGTGTATATTTTTTAGTTATTTTCTTAATGATTACACTTAACATCTTAAAGTTGTAACAGCCTAGTTAGAATAATAGCAACTTAGTTTCATGAGTATAGAGATAGTCTGCTTTTATACAACTTTATTCCACTCCCTTTATATTTTAATTGATAAAATTATATCTTTATACATTGTTTTATTTTATATATATATGATTATTATTTTATGCATTTTCCTTTTAAGTCATATATTTAAAAAGGAGTTACAAATCAGAAGTTCAGTAATGCTGGCTTTATATTACCTATGTGATTACCTTTACCAGTGTTCTTTATTTCTTACAGCTTCAAGTTACTGGCTGTTGTTTTTTCGTTTCAGCCCGAAGGGCTGAGTTTAGTATTTCTTGTAAGACAGGTCTACTAAAGACAAAGTACATTAATCTATTTCCCCCTTACAGTAGTCTCTTAAGACATTTACATATACTATAGCCAAAGAAGTATACAGAGATTATCATCAAATGTTTTTTCTCTCCTGTTGATGGAGTAAAACTGTAAGTCCATGGTGGCTGCCTGAGAATCATCATGGGAACTTAATAATAGGCCTTGATCCTAGATTTGTCGATGTAAGCTCCCCGAGTGATTCTAATGTTCATCCTGATTTGGGATTCATTTTTACTTAGAAATTCAGGTGTCACCTTCAGACACTTTATGTATTAAATGAATATAAAGTAACAAGTAGAAAACAGCAAAAATGGTTTGAGATGTGACTATTTAGCTGAATTACTGGTTACTATGCGCACCAGCCTCATAGCATGTGAAATTCAGTTATGTCACAGTAGAATTACATACAAATCTTAGATCTTCTACATACCTTGCAAATAGTCAAAATGGCAAGACTGTGCTATATGCTGGTTCGCTTATCATTGCTGGATATTAATACACGTTATATCATCTAAATGTTTATTAAATACCTATAGAATGAATCTTTGCCTCATGAAACTGTCAGACTTTCTCATATTAAGCTATATGTTCATATTTGTTATTTGTGATATGATTCTATTTGAATTGAATATTATTAACAGGATATTTCTATTAATCATTAGCGTTTTCTCTGTATTATACTCTTATTATATTCAGACAACAGAACTTCCCAGTAAGCTATTAAATCCCTTCAGCAAAAGCACCTACAATCAGTCTCTTTACTAAATGAATATGTTTGTCATTTAGGTGCCTGTGGTTCATGCTTGAAGTTTTGATGACAAAGAATGAAAATAACAGCCATGCCTTTATGAAAAAGATGGCAGAGAACATCAAGCTAACAAAAGATGCCCAGTCTCCAGATGAATCCAAGACAAATGAAGTAAGATATATATTAGGCCAGTGGGTATTAAGATATTACAGGAAAAAATATTATGACCCTTGTCCCACTCGTTTTTCCTATTACATAATAAAATACAGAACATTTATTAAAAATACATACTTAGTTTTTACTTTATTTCATTAAATTGAATTCTATTATTTGAAGAACATTTATTACTTTGAAAAAGATATTAAAACTTCTACAGAGCACAGGAATAAGAACTAGTAAAATTTACAACTATTGCTGTCTTAAGAACTTTTAGTAAGAGTTACAGACAAGTAGATATTCTTTTTGTATGTTTCCTTTAGTTTGGTTTATTGTTTTTAACACATACTTGGCATTCATGTTAAATTAAGATGAAGGGGTCTTTTTTGTTGTTGTTTACTAGGAGGCTACATAAGAAGAAATGCCAAATACAAATGCAGAATGTTCAAGGAATAAATAATAACCCCATATTATTGTTTTGATTCAATTTTATATATTGGTTAGAATTGGTACTTGTGGTTATTTTTCACTACTGAAAGGTATATGTGATTTTTTTTTTTTCCTCCCTAGAAACTTTATACAGTGTGTGATGTGGCCCTGTGTGTTATAAATAGTAAAAGTGCTTTATGCAATGCAGATTCACCAAAGGATCCGGTCCTTCCAATGAAATTTTTTACACAACCTGAAAAGGTATTCTTCCCTTCATTTTTCTACCATACTAAACCTATTTAAATTTGTTACCATCAACCCTAGTGGCAAGTATTGGATTGTCTTGACTACAGAGTAAAAAAAAAAAAAAAAAAAAACCTCTGTGAGTTTATCAAGAAATGGGAGATTGTCTTCCAAAGCCTGAAAAATATCATTCTCACCTTACAGAGTAGAGAATACAAATCAAGCTTGGTGGTGGTGTTCGTATGTGAGCTATTCCTTCTGGATATTTCTAATATGTAAGAGGAATTTTCAAATTTCTTAAATTGTTTTCATCTCATTAAAACACTGTTAGTATTTTTTCAGACAAGAAGTAAACAAAATATTTGGTAGAGTATAAATATATATACATCTATATATGAAATAAAATGTTAGAATGAATGGACCTGGATTGACAGACCTGGATTCGAATCAACCATTTCTAATTTGAGGGACCTTACACATGTTAACTCTTCTAAGCCTCAATGTCTTCATCTCTAAAATGCAGATGATGATAATACCTGTGAACAATTACTAATATACCTAGGTTTCTAAGAGTTTGTCACAAAGTAAGCATTTAATAAATGGTATTAATAATAGTACATTTATTCTGCTGTCAGCAAATGAAGTTTTCCATGTAAGTAAATTTTTCAGCTAACTAAAGCTCTTTAAGTTTTTCCAGCTAATTTGGATTAAGAAACTTTTTCAAAAAGAATGCCTTTTATTTATTACCCACTTTAAGGTGGTATTTTAAAGTTTAACTTTCCTGTGCTTTGTTTAAAAAAATATCCTTAATATTTTTAATTGGAAAAAATAAGGCATTTAAAATTTTCAACAAAAATTTTAATCAGACTTTTAGTACTCAGAATTTACTCTGCCTGGTTTTGATAGGAATAATAAGGATTGCAAAGTTACTTCTGTTCTAAGTGAATTTACTGGTCTTTATAAACACTCCTGAGTGAGCTCCTGAATTTAAATTTACTTTATTGTTGACCCAGGGCTATCATGACTGGAATAGTACCCAAATAGAATCTTCATACATCAAGAATTTAAATTGCTGTTTGTCACTACACCTGATTCTAATTGTTTTTTGTTTTGATATTGAAACTTAAAATGTCTTTAGCCTTCTTAATAATAATTTTGGTTTTTTTCTGTTTTAAATGATCAGCTTTCCTCATTTCCTTTTCTAATATGTTGCTTTTAATATGGTATAAATTCAGACAGGAGAAAACTAGGCATGTTAAGATAGCTTAGTGAAGCTATAGTATATCTTCATGTAACATTTATTCTAGCTACATAAAAGCCTTTGTGGGGAAGAAAAGAAAGATAACAGCCTTGCCTAGAACACATGCCAAAAGTGTTATTTCTTTTTATAGGCACATTTAAGCCTTCTGTTCTTTTCTGTGACACTAGTGTGAAGGTAAACTTAATAAAAGAAAAATAATTTTTTAAGTGCGATTACTTACAAATTAATGAACTTCCAGACGGCAGTAAGTCATTTTGCTTCTGTGAGACCATTGTGGTTTACTCGTGTGCTATTCCGAGGATAATTAACAGATAGAGGCACCATAGGATCAAATTGAACTCTTATACAGATGTAACTTTCAGAAGTATCATCAGTGTCCACATTTGGTTTAATTCATTTATTAACTGGTTAATATCACTGCAGCCAAAGAATATTATAATTGACTTAATTAGATTTTGATGGTGTATTTACCTTTATGATTTGGACAGTCTACTTATGGTTCTAGGAAACAAATCATTTTTAATTAAAGTAACAGATTTTTTTTCAATAAGGATAATTTTCTTGAGATTCTATGTGGGGTTCTTTTAGTGAATATTAAGTGCCTGATATATATGCATAGTACCATTTTGGATGCTTTGGGAGCCCCAAAGAAGTAAATTTTAGGGACTTCCCTGGCAGTCCAGAGCTTAAGACTCCTTGCTTACACTGCAGGAGACGTGGCTTCAGTCCCTGGTCGGGGAACTAAGATCCCATGTGCCACGTGGTGTGGCCAAATAAATTTTTTTAAAAAGTAAATTTTATAATAGAGTGGAGAACATAGTTCATTGAATAAACTGGAGACTGTTTGCCCTGAACCATATGAAAGAATAGAAATGTGTTTTATTTAAAATGTGATTTAAGGGAATTCCCTGGCATTCCAGTGGTTAGGACTCCGTGCTTTCACCGACTATGGCCTGGATTCAATTCCTGGTCAGGAAACTAGGCTCCTGGAAGCCACGTGGCGCTGCCAAAAAAAAATGTGATTTAAGTAATTTATATCTGACATTTGACTAAGTCTTGTGTGTCACTGAGTTAATTTTAAAACTAGACTTATGGTATGGTTCATGAAATATGCTTTGATGGTTTGATATGTTTCTTAGCGCAAATGAAACTGTTACTGTAAAGCAGAATGCCTTGAAGTCTTGTATGGACAATAAAAATATGTTTACTTTTTTTTGTTTGTTTTTTTGATAGGACTTCTGTAATGACAAGAGTTATATTTCAGAAGAGACAAGAGTACTTCTGTTAACAGGAAAGGTATTATGTACTAGATAATTGGGGGCTCTTTATCTCATGTGCATATTACTTCTGCTATTCTTAGAAATAACCTTTAAATGTCCCTCAGATTTTATAGTTCCTGATTCTTAGGAATCATGTTGTGGATTATAGCATCTAAAGCATTTGTTCTCTCAGGCTTTTTTTTTTGCCATGAACCACTTTAGAATTACAACCATGTGTTCTCACCAGTACTGATAGGCTTCAAGTTATTTAGAATTCACAAAGCAGATTTCCCTGAAAAATGGTATAATAAATTTAGATGTGTAAGATAAAGATAATTTTAAAGTACTAATAAGTTAGACAGTTTATATTCTATAAAGGTAATATGACATCTAAAAGAGCAAAGGAAAATTTAATATTTGATAAACAGTGTCTGTCTAAACTATTACTATATATACTCAGTAGTTTACCTGTAAGACATTTTATTATGTCTTAATTATTATGTATTTCACTATGTTTTAGGGACACTTTTTGTTTTGATTGAGCAACAGGAATAATTAAATATTGCACAGTTATTTTTAAGTAGAGGTAATGCTTTTGATTTGTAATTATGTTTAGATATAGTTTTACAGAATTACCATTTCTAATAAATTTAGGATTTAACTTTCGAAAGCAACAACAATTCCTGGCCGTAAGCGAAACAGTATGCCTTACATGTGTCTAAATTTGTATGTATTCCTTTCAATAAGGTATAAAATAACATGCGTATATGTAATTTTTAGCCAAAACCTGCTGGAGTACTAGGTGCGGTAAACAAGCCTTTATCAGCAACGGGAAGGAAACCATATGTTAGAAGCACTGGAGCTGAGACTGGAAGCAATATTAATGTAAATTCAGAGCTGAACCCTTCCACCGGAAATCGATCAAGGCAATTTTTTTCTCCAGTTGTTTTTGTTACTATCACTCACTACTTGGTTCATCTTTCAGTTTCTTTTCTTAAAGCACTATATCACAAAAATGGACTTTAGGAAACATCTTAGTAAAAAACAGTAGTGCTAAATTTTAGTATAATTAATGATGGAAATTGAGAGTGTACTACACATTTTGAAACTGTTTAGCATTCTAAATGTGTAGAAAAGTTAAATGGAAAAAATGTAAGAGTAATATACTAAAAACTAATTTACATGGAACTGTGTGTCTGTGTTTAAATTTAACACTTAGGAGAACTGAAAATGTAACTTTAAATTAATTTATATGATTTTTAACTCAAAATTAGTATAGCATGAGTAGAGATAACATTGTTAATAACATTTTCCACTTATTAAAGATTCCATGTTTGGGACTTCCCTGGTGGTCCAGTGGCTAAGACTCTGCGCTCCCAATGCAGGGGGCCCAGGTTCGATCCCTTGTCAGGGAACTAGATCCCACATGCCACAACTAAGTTTGCATGCCACAACAAAGATCCTGCATGCCACAACTAAGACCTGACACAGCCAAATAAATATTTTTTTAAAAGATTCCATGTTTAACATGTCAAGTGTTTACTGTCTTAGCTACTGCATAAAAATTTCCATCTGACCCTACTCTTACCAACACTAAATATTGAGGCTTTTAAAGATTTTATTCTAATTCATGAAATTTTAAGCATAAATTCAGTGGTGGTATTTTAAACACATTTTTAGCAGTAGAATCCCAAAATATTAAAAAATTAACGTGGAACATCTGTGGTTTACATAGATGGTGGGGGTCAGACACCTCCCCTATGGCCTCTTCTTGCAGCCCCTTTCCTTACAGAGCATTAAGAATACAGACTGGAGAAAACTATACTCTACGCTCATCTGTTGTATTTTTGCTTTGTTTTAGGGTTTTCCACCCCCCAACAGATAGGCTTATAGAATAGTTGTTTGTTGCTTGTCAACTACACTTTCTATCTGGTGGTTTTAGGCAGTCATTTCTGTCTTACATTAGTAAGGTAAGATGGAAATCCAAAACTTGATATAGTAGAGCAGTAGTCTGTAACCACAGAAGATCTGAGTCTTGTTAACGTTACTTCACTTGGCCAGGCTTCTAAATCAGCCTAAGCCTCTTTCCTTATTGGTATAGTGAGAGAGTATACTTCCTATTCATATGGTGAAATAAAGAAGCTTTGGTTTATTTCTCTTCAACAGGGAACAGAGTTCAGAGGCAGCAGAAACTGGAGTTAGTGAAAATGAAGAGAACCCTGTGAGAATTATTTCTGTGACACCTGTAAAGAATATTGACCCAGTAAAGAATAAGGTAAATTTTAAAATTTAACAAGTGGGTTTTTCCCATGGAGATTCTTATTTCAATTTTATGATGGGGTAAGAAACCCACAGTCTATACATTAATATATACTACATACTATACCTGTGTGTATACCACCCCCCGCTATACTTACTGGGCTTCCACTCTACAGAAGTGATTCTTTGTCCACTCTCTTCATTTACCAGAGTTTGTGTGGTCATCTTCTCCCACCCTACTTCTCCCAATACCTTGAAAGAATAGGAACTGAAGTGTTTTGAGATCTTGTTTTCAAAACTTTATTGGCTCCCACCAGGGATCAACACTGTTTCTGTTGTTGTTGTTTTAAGTTAAACTTAATGAGCTGACCTTTTAAAATACGTTTGAGTTTTTATTTAACAGCTGCATTCTTTGATGGGTGTATCTTTTAACTGTGGCCCCCGATATTCTTAACAATTTTTTGGCAGGACAGAAAGGAGTATAACATTGGTAGGATGATAACTTGCCTCAGTAAGAATGACCTATTATTTCTTTTTCTATAGAATCATGTTCTTGACATACTTTTTTTACCCCCCATATATTTATGGTATTATCAAATGTTTTAGGGGTTATCCTCAGGTACATAAAATAATGGACTATACAGTTATTCCACAGTAGCTGAACTTTTCCTATCCAAAATTATCATCTGAATTCAAACTAAATAGGTAAGGATACATTTTTTAGGTCAGTCTCTGACTATTCATACTCTTGCTGTTTGCTATCTGAACTTCAGTATGTCAGTAAACTCAGGTAATAGGGAACCTCTCACTTTCAAAACTCTTAGAATTCAGAAACCAGTAGATTTAGATATTGTGGGATCCTTCTATAGAATTAAACATTGAACATAATCATGCTTAGATGCAGATATGCATATTGCACAGATACGTAAACATGCTTATAATATGTATTAAGAGGTGGTACAGGGATGCAAATATTTATCTAGTACAAACATCTATCTATAACCTTTTCAACCTCTGCTGTAGAATTGTATAGAAGATAAATTGGACATTTAAATTCTAATTTCTGAGGGGCCAAAATATTACTTTGATTGATCTGTAATATTATAGTGTTCCAAACACTGTTTTAACTTCTTCATACTTCCAAAGAATGTTTAACAGATTCACTGTTGCCTGAAGAGACAGGGGTTGTATTTTGACAAAAGCCTGATAGCTTCCCAGTCAGATCTCCCAGAAGTTGATACGGTCATTTCTTTCCAGGGTCTGGGTCTCAGTCTTGCAGGCTCAAAACACTATCTTGTTGTACTGAAAGAAGATAAAGATCTAAGAGAGTGTTTCTTGGTAACCAATTTCTCAAAGAGATTGATGCATAAACCAATTTATTAGTTATGTATATAAAAATTATCCAGCAAATTGTATATCCATGTTTACAAATCAGAACATTTTCTCCTATTATTTACTCTGTGAGCAAAATCAAATGGTAATATGAAGAATGAATAAGGGAGGTGGTTAAAAGAAGAAATAACACATTAACATTCTGTGGAGCAGGCAGGCAATACCACCAGTGTTGCCCTTTAGAGTCTTCTATTTCTTCATGCCTACAGCTGACAACTGATTTCCTCTTCATTTGGCTTTTGCATGAGTTCTTTATACATATGCACATAATGTTCATAAATGTGTAAATATGATCATGTGCATGACATTTAATAGTCTTTTTTCCCCCCTTTTAAACAGCCTTATCTGTGTGTTCCATTTTTTCTCTACGGTGTTACCATTTTCATGTTTGTATACACATAAATACTTCCTTTCCCTGTTCTTTGTCACTACAATGTTGCATTAAATTTACTGGTGATTTTATTTCTAGGGGCTAATAAGTTCTAATAGTGGGAATGCCAGGTCAAGGAGTAAATATACTAGAGATTTTAGATATTTTCATATTGTTTTCTTCGAAAATTAGAACACTTGACATTTCTACCAGCAGGGTACTTTTTCTCTATATACCCACTAAAAACAGGTTTTATAGTTCTTTTGAATTTTTTTCAGTTTAAGTATCAAAACTAATGCCCCACTATTGTTTTAATTTATATTTCTCTGATGATCAGTATTTTTGTTGACCGTTTGGATGTACTCTTGTGTGAACTGCCTGTTCATATTTGCCCGTTTTTAAATTATCTTTTTCTTGTTTAACTCAACTTTTTTTTTTTGGCCATGCCATGCGCCTTGCAGGAAATTCGCCAACCAGGGATTGAACCCAGGCCATGGTAGTGAAAGCCTGGAATCCTAACCACTAGGCCACCAGGGAACTCCCTAACTCAACGTCTGATACTGTAGTAGTTCTACCTTCTTGTTAACATTCTTGCTCCCTTCCAATCTCATCACCAAATATAGCAGCCAGTGTGATCTTTTTAATATAATCTGGATTATGTTTGTCCTCTGTTTAAAGTCCATCAATGACTTTTATTACCACTTAGAATAAAATCAGATTTCTTACATGTCCCATAAGGCATTCATGATCTGGCCCATGCCTGCTTCTCCTACCTTATACCAGTCTCACATCACTTCAAGTTCCTTCAATCTTCCAAGCTCTTTCCTTCTTCAGGTACTTCATGCTGCCTCTTCCATCTGTCTAAAATACTTACTTTTCATGTGATAAGTCCTGCTTTGATATTATTTAATTAATATTCCCCAGAAGAACCAGTGAGAAATTGATGCTTCCTCTGTTTGTTTTTTTTCTGAATGCCCTTTTCTTTAATCTCTTAGCACTTAGGGTAATCTGTACTTAAATGTTTGTTTACTCTTTAAAAAATTAGTCACCTACTATGCTAATCTGTTTGAGGACAGGAAAAATAACAGTTTTGTTCCCCAATCTATGCCCAGCAGCCACTGCACCTAATAGGCATTCAGTTGAATGGTTTCTACTTCAAGTTTAACCACACTTAGTTGTTTTTATTGACCCTTCTCATTTTGCCCAGGAATCTCCATCTTTCTCCAGGGTGCCTTCGCATATCTTTTCTCTGATCCATTTTGTATTGTTTTACAGTTTAAATCCTGTGGACCACCTTACTCTTGTTCCCTTTTGATGATTTTTGTAACACGACTCTCCACATCCCAAGAGGGTGAAAGAAGTAGGAGTCGTCATTCTCATTAGCTCATCATCCTGGAAGGATGGATTTAAGTCTAGCTGCCCATGTTAAAGGCTCTGATACTGTCTCTTAAGATAGGGTTTACTTTAATGTTAATCCTCAATGTGAAACACTGATTTGTGGATTTTCTAACTTAAGATACTACTTTCACGAGTTTTCATTTAAGTAAAATTTCTTGAAACATGAAAGATTTATGTGTTTCCCTGGTCATTGAAAACATTTTTTTGGGAAATGAAAATTAATTAATTAATTGAAAAGAAGTCACTTTTTGGGTGAGGATAGTGTTCCTTTGTTTCCCTTGAATCAGTTAAAATTATTATAATTGACTCCTAAATATCATACATACACTTTCATTCTGAAAACTATTATTCCTCCTAATGTCCATTATGTCTCATATTAAAATGGAATTTTATTACTTTGAACATTTTAGATGACAATATGTAATATATATGCCAAACAGAGGAAAAAAGAGAATGTTCAGAAAAAAGTAGAAGGTTAATGATTGATAAAGAAGAGACGAAAGTTAGAATGAATGAGTGGAGTGAGATATTAAAAACTTTGTGTCACAGAACTACAAAGATTATTATAGTCAGATGCATCATAGAGAAAGAAAATAACATTGAATTATGAAAACACCCCCCCCCCTTTTGAAAAGTGATACATTAAGAGCATACCACAATAAAAAGGACCTTTTCATTTAAAATGGCCGTGAAAGCAAAACTGAGTAGGTTTTCTCTTATATAACTGCCTATGCACTTTAGTAAGCATTTATTGAGTATATTATATATGCCAAGCACTATGGTAGGCACCTCGTTCAGTCCTTACCCTTGAGTTTACATTCTTCATGGGATGTAAGCAGTTAATCAGAAGCCCTGGAATTCCAACTCTTTTAAAATACTTGCAGAATGCTTCTTTCTAGTATAGATCAGTGACATTTAAGGAATTTATGTTCATATAATTGTTTTCTGCTCTTTTAGGAGATTAATTCTGATCAGGCTGCCCAGGGCAACATCAGCAGTGACCGAGGAAAGAAAAGAACAGTAACAGCGGCTGGTGCAGAGAATATCCAACAAAAAACAGATGAGAAAGTAGATGAATCAGGACCACCTGCCCCTTCAAAACCCAGGAGAGGACGTCGACCCAAGTCTGAATCTCAGGGCAATGCAACCAGAAATGATGATATAAATAAACCTCTTAGCAAGGGAAGAAAGAGAGCCGCAGTCAATCAGGAAAGCCCTGGAGGTTTGGAAGCAGGTAATGCCAAAGCACCCAAACTGCAAGACATAGCCAAAAAGGCAGCACCAGCAGAGAGACAAATTGACTTACAAAGGTAACGTACACCGTTCTTTCTGAACTTTGAATTTAGACATCTTGTTTTAATCCTAGTTGCCAGTCACCCCCAAATACCTAGGCATTTGGGAGTGAAAACTGCCCCTGGTTTTCCTGAGTAAGTTATGGTGGCATTTGCTTTTATCTCATAACTTTCAGGACAACAATTTGAAGAAAGATCTCCTTTTTTTCTTTGGTTAATTTTTAATTAGGATATGGTTTTTGATGTTTCTATTTATTAGCAAGGATAACATTGTCTTGGTGTCCCTCACATAGTTGCATGGGGTTTTCTAAATATAAACGGCTACCTTTTTGATACAGAGATCCCAGAGTGGAATAGATAGATGTCATGGCATGGTCTTTAATTCCACTTGTTACAGTAAATTTTAATATAAGTCAGCAACTTACCTCTCCCCAACCCTCCCTCACAGCTACTCATCTTTGATCATGTTTGTGTTGGGATTTCAGATTTTCCACACTGTAACAGTGGTGCCCCAACTGGAGATCTAGAAGTTGGCTCCTTACTTGGTCTACAGTTAGAACTTAGCTCTACACTGCTTCTTTTTCCTTATATACCTATACCTAATTTATCTCCCCCCTGAATTAGATTGTAAGATTCTGAGTTCCTTCTAGGAAAGAACCAGCTCTGATCATGTCAGGACACCCTCACCATCTTGCTTCAGTATTTTTATAAAGTACAGAGTGTTGCTAAGGCATACGTGTTTGTAAGTACATTTTTTAAAATTACATTTTTGAAATTTGGAAGTTTGAGGCTACTAAATTTTCTTACATTTAAAGTGTCTCTGAGTACCTTTTTCAACATCTCATGGCAGCTGATCCAGGCCCAAACCTGACTAAGTAATGGGTGTTTCTTCTACTTAGTCACTTCTACTTTTATGGACTAAAAGTGTAGTAAGGAAAGCCAGTATTGGGGGCAAATTTATTTTTTCTCCTCAAACCTGGACCTTTGACCTGGAACAACATACTTAACCTCAGCCTCCTTTTCTTCATCATTAAGGCAGTATAATAATACCTTCCTCAAAGGACTCTTCCAAGAATTAAATGGTCATTAAATATAAAGCACTTAACAAAATGCCTTGTACAGACTAAATGCTCAGTAATTATTTTAACCATTGTTTTGAATTCTAGTTGCTTTACCTCTTAATATATTTTTAGTTATACAAAAGCTGAACAAATTTCGTTGGAGATTGCCAGACTTCTCTTAAGGGTTTCTAGAATTCTAGCCATTCCTCACCCACATAAAATATTACTGATCATCACACCCAGGCCACCTGAGCCACCTGACCTTACCTCTCATGTGCTGTCCTTTTGACATCTAACCAAAATATGCAGGCACTTACTTGGACCCTGAAAACGTTTTCAGTAGCAACCAACCTTGTCTCTGAAATTGAGCATTGTAAAACCCATTGCTCTGCTTTTAGTTACACCATTTGCCCCCAAAGCATTAAACAAACCAACAAAAATGGCTTACATGCCAGAGACTGGTCTTGATTAAAAATGGCCTTGGGCCTTTTTAAAACTCTTAAAACATCTTTTTTAAGAGTGAAAAGACACCTTAGAAGTCTTAAGTATGCCATTTAATAGATCAGTTGGGCAACGTGTTATCCAAAATACAGAATTCTTTGATGGTTTTATATTCTCAGTGAAGTTAGATGGTTAAATTTGGTGTTCATGATAACACTGTACTTCAGTAAAACAGATCAAAGACTTTGCGCACATATTTCAGAAACTTCTGGTTGAATTATTGACTACTGATTCGTGGCTAACAAAACATAGAAGGACATTCTGAAACTTTCTCCCAAGCTTCCTTTTGTCTTTTCCATTCTTTCCTGAATCTAATATACAACTCTGCCCTTAAATTCTAGCATTATGACTTCGGCTTGGAAACCTAACTTACTCCCGAAACTCTGTATTACTCATGATAGCCTCTTGCATAGGAATTGAATGCATTATAGGCACATGAGTATTGTTCCTTATACTTCTCATTTGTTCTTCTAACAAATACGGACAGATTAAACTGCCAGCATTGCGCTGGATGTTGGCAGTACAAAAGTATCCAAAACAGATAGGTTCTCGCCCTCAAAGAATATATTTCTCCAGCTTGTCAATTCCAGAATAGAGCAGAAAACTTTCACTTTAGGTCTACTGATTGATAAAAGTATAAGAATTATTTTTTTATTACTATGTAAAACAATGAAATTCTGACTTATGCCACAGTATGGATGGGCCTTAAGGACATTATGCTAAGTGAAATAAGCCAGACCCCAAAGGGTTAAATACTGTATGACTCCACTTCTGTGAGATACGAGAGTAGTCAAATTCATAGAGACAGAATGAGGTAGTTGCCAAGGAGAGCGAGAGGAGAGAACAGGCATTACTATTTAATGGGTACAGAGTTTCAGTTGGAAGATGAAAATATTCTAGAGATGAATGGCAGTGATTTATGTTACATATATTTTATTTCACTTAAAAAATTGCTACATAAGATTAACAATAGCTAACACTAATATAATGCTTATTATGAGCCAGGCTCAATTCTAAGCTCTTTGTTAACCTATTAAATGCTTAAAACATCTCTACATGGGTGAGTACTATCATTACCCCCAGTTTATAAAGAGGAGAGAACCAGGAATAGGGAGTCCATGTAGCTTTTGGTCCCTTTGCTTATATACATAGTGGAGGCAGCATTAAAACCAGGCAGCATCACTCTGGCGTCCACACTATATTGTACTTTAAGGTAAAATTAAGTCTTAATTCTACAGGAACTATACCTGCACACAAAACTAGTTTAACAGAGGATGCTTTGAAAATATTTACTTCCATATTTTAAATAGCTAATGTAGTTAATATGTGTGGTAGTTTCCATGAAATGGAAAATCTTTGCATATAGTTTATTATTTATAATTATTACATAAGAAGCTAGTTTATTTAAAATAATCGTAGGTTAAACCAAACAACTATAGTCATCTTTTTAACCTATTTCAGAGTTCATGCAAACAAAAGCTAAAGTATTTTAGCTTCAGAGAGGGAAAAAACCAAGAGAGATCAGATGTTCTTGAATTCAAGTGGCAAACTTAAGTGAAGCCCCTAATGCTATAAGAACATTGAAAGACCGTAGTGAATATTAGGTAGAATAATGTATGGGGTATTTGCAATGGTGCTTGGCATATATATTGGTAGAAATAATAGTGATAATAAGGAAAGGTTGTTGAATGTATATTTGCCTTGCCAACAATCATTATGAAGCAAGTACAACCCTATGTTAGAGATAAGGGGGTTAGACCTAAAAAAATTACTTTCTCAGGCCACCTGGCCAGTGCTACACAGAACAGGGTTTTGAATCCAGGCTGTGTCCCTTATTAATCACCTTACTGTACTGCTAACAGTGGCAGCTGCGGTTATGTTTCTCCTCTAAACTATGAACGTTCACAACTCTATTATTTTCTTTTTCTCTTAATGTGTAAAAGGAAATGTTTTAAGGTATAGTAACCACCAAGTGATGGAATAGACAGGCACACTAAAACAAAACTTCCTTGTTTGTGACTCAGCTGTTCTAACTATCCTTCAACTTGAGGAGAAAACGTTGAATGGTCGAAATCCTGAAGGTGCCAGCTTTATTTTTATTTCATGGGAAACTATAGCTTTCACCTTCATACAAGATTCTAAACATACTTTTGATTAACCAAAGGTATTACCTATGATTGATTTGACATCTCACCTGTATTTTCCTGAGACCTGGTGAGGATCAGATACAGGTTAAAGCCACATGATTGAACAATTCTGAATACAGAGCTAATATAACACCTTGAATCATCCTGTTAAGGTTATCATTACACTTTGAACCATCTCATTAGTAAAAGAAGAAATAGGGTTGCCAAAGCTGAGAGCCATCAAGCACCGCATTCCTGAGCTAGGGATGAACCCAGAATGGTAGGAACAGCTCACTTATTACCCTGGCAACTTGAAGCATAGCCTAGAGTCCTTGCATTGTGGAACCAGATCTGGATCTGGATCACTGCACTAAAGTAGTTTACCCCCCGGATTTTAAGCTTGAATGCAAGCCTTTGAGAAATAAGGCCCAGCACCCTTGTGCTTCTCTGTGGCCCTGCTTTCTAACACTATTTCATCTGTCTTTTCCTTTACCTTGCATTATTCTTCTCACATTTTACTTGCTTGCTTTCTCACTTCCCTGATGGTCCGTTCCTGCGCAGGCCACAACTGTCCCTACATTAACATCTGAAAAGAGCCTTTCCTGACATTACGCTCCCTTCTTTACTCCATGTGCTCCTTTGTAGATCTGTCTGAATACAAGATGATCTCAAGGTAGTCAGTCTACACTGTATACTAGGACCACCTCCAGAAAACGCCCATTTTTATTACTTGGTATTTATATTCATCATATTGTATGATTTCAACTTTATTATTAAATAATTAATGAAAACCATTTTTGACGCCCTAGTATATTCCAGCCACAGTCTAGATGCTTTATGTTTGTAACCTCACTAATCCTTCAGCCCTGTAAAAGTAGGACCCTTGATAAATGGTAGCCTCTACAGTCATTTAAATACCATCGCAATCACTTATGTGTAACCCCTCTAGAATTCCTCTTACTAGGTCCTCTCACTGACATTAGGTAAATAATAATTTTTAGTATGACTCCTACTTATATACTTTATTAATTCAAGGATAGATATGTTATTCCACCAAAATACAAAAACTGCATAGAAATTTCCTGGCATAGAATTTACTTAATCTGGGAGTTCATACATTTTAACTTGTAAACTTACCTGTAGGATTTTTAGATCCCTCTGGATTTTTGCAGTAATCTATTCCATCAGAGGTGTGTGTGTGTGTGTGTGTGTGTGTGTGTGTGTGCGCGCGCGTGTGCCAATGAATGTTCCTGTTTATATTTTGGGCTGCATTTGGAATTGTTACTTCTTTTCAGAAAATTCCTTGAATTTACCCTGTAAATTTATGAAAATCAGCCATTTGTATACTATAGTCAGGAAATAGTATCTGAACAACTGGACACTTAATGTTGGCTTCCTGAGTTTGGGAATGGAGGATTCATCATCATTTTAGTTATTTACTTGTTTTTCTTTTGTTTTTGAATTACTATTCAAATGGCAAACAATTCCAAATATTTTGCATTGAAAATGTGTTTTTATAGGTCTGCTGATTGTTGAGTATGTTTTATTTATCTTTGAGGCCAAATTCTTCCATGAAAAAGAAAATATCAATTAACACCAGTGGAGACACAGTCCTTAAACTTGGGACTTAAGGGGAAACTGTGAATTTAAGGAAGTTACCTATAGGATAACAGACTATAGTTTTCCCATCTTTGGATTAATATGTTTTGCTTAGTATGCTTAATATTGGAGTGTTCAAGAATCTTGGAATTTCTATTTTTTTTAAGCAAAGGATTTCCCGATTTCCTGTGCTCATTTGTATATTGAGAGTTTCCTCACATCACATCGGTTTGTATCTTAAAGTATCCCCTAAGTGTGTTTCCTCATGTATTAAACAACCGTGTATTAGTTTAATATGAATATTCTTCAGTAACAAGTGAATTTTTATCAAAATAATATGAAATTTTTCAGAAGCCAAGTGCTCGGAAGTGATGGCGATTCACTTTGGGACATAGAATCAAGTCCAGGAAATTCTTCCAGTGATCTGGATCGTTTAAAAGTCTGTGAGAGCAGCCAGGAAGATACTGAGGACTCAGAGCTAGTAGAGGGAAGCTTCCTGAAGGTGCAGCAGGCAGCTTGTAGAGGATTCTTTGATATCATATTACTAAATTTTATCTATTATAACAAATTAATTTAATACTATGTAAGAATCTTAATCACTTATTAGCTTTTTTTGGTTAGCATTGTTATCTTTATTAGAAGGTACATGTTATGTTGGGGTTTGGGAATATAAGTAAACAGCCCCCTTATCTTTCTCTCCCAAGTTTGGAATTGTTAAAAAGGAGATACCATCTTAATACTGATGTGGCTGATTAAAAATGTGGAATGACAGGGAGTTCCCTGGTGGCCTAATGGTTAGTATTCTGGGCTTTCACTGCCCTGGCTCGGGTTCAATCCCTGGTGGGGAACTGAGATCCCACAAGCCACACTCCCCCCCACCCCCCACCCCCCACCCAGCTCTGGAATGACATAGGCCAGGTAACTACTAATGCCTTGCCCCTAAATTGAACAACCTCAGGCAGACCAGAACACACCTTTTGGAGGCAAAGGAGAAGAAATCTAGACAAGACCAAATTCCAGTATGCTCAGTTTTTCCTTCCCCCACCCCCTCACCCATTAGATGGGTTCTTCCTCCTCCCAGAGAGGAATAGGTGAGGGGAGAAGAGAAAGAGACCCTATCCCACTACTTCATGCTTCCAGAGGTCATAATTTTCCCTCCCTATTAGGGAAATAAGATCAGTGGGGCATTTCTCTTAACAGAATCAAGCTAAATTTTCCTCCTTTTTTTAGTACACTAAAGAACAGAACTTATTTTGCTGCTTTTAAATTCATTTGCCGGTTGTCTAGTAATTTTTCTACTACATAATTTTGAAAGTATTCATTAAAAATCACAATTACTTCAAATAGCTTTTAGTGTTTTATTGTAGTAATAAACAGATTGGACACTGGGTAGCAATGCTTAATGGTTGAAAATAAAAACAACTTCATTGGTATTGTGTTTTTATGTAATTTAGGGAAAGATTCCTAAATCAACTAAAGTGTCACATGAACAATGAAAAAATATTTTCAGATTTTAGATAATAACTATAGAAATTAACAATCTGTGATGGTTTGTTTTTCTGTTTATATCTTTTCTAACATTGCTTTCTTCTACTCCTATCCCCAAGGTAAAAAGAAAATTCATTTGCAAAGGGAGAAAATGAAGGCCAAACAGAAGCAGGCTCTAGCTTCTGCAAAAACTTGGATTCAGAATGACCCTGAACAGAAAATGAAGTTAACTTCAAAACACACTTTCTGCCTTGAAAACTGAAAAAAGCTATTACTTCCTTTTTTCACTTGACCACAAGTCCTTTGATGGAAATGTACAGCAGAAACTCTTGAGAGAGAGGCTAAAAGCAACTCTGTTCTACCCTCCCCCCAGACTTTTCTTATGAAAAGTCAATAATTAAGCAAATTGCTTAACACTTGGTTCCAGTTCCTGCATATCTGGAGTTTAACAGCATAATACACCATTAATTTCCATGCTGCAGTCTTTATTTTAAAGAAATTAATAGGATGTCCTTACACTGACAGTGAGAATTCATCAATTTTAGAGCCAGGAATTTCCCATGTTACACAAGAAAAAAATAGAAGTCTACTGAATTAATTTTTTAGAAGAAAAGAGATCAGATTAAATATTTCTTTGTTTTTCCTTTTGGAAACTTTTATGTATAATTCTTTCTGCCTGCCTACTTTTCTGCAAAATGAGATGTACAGATTTCAGTTCCCTGCTATGAAAAGTGATGTGGTGGCAATTTTATAAATGTTGCTTTCTGATTTTTATCAGAGTGAGAAAATAATTAAAATTATTATTGATTTCGTATCACTTCATATTTTGATTTCCCCTCCATTTTAGTTTAATATAATTTGCAATAAATGTACATATTGTTTTTTGTTTCATAAAGCATATCACTTTAAAGTGGTTTTTACTCCTGTGATTATGTTGGAATATTTGGAATTTTAAAGGAGTAAAGACTGTCCAGCATTTGGTTTTATAATGTCTGTCACCAGATTTTTATTATTGATGTAAAAAAAAAAGTCAATTTTTTTAAATAGTTGGACTCTGGCAGCTTTGTAAGGAAAGTGGGAGGAGTTTAGGATTGCTATCAGTTTTCAGCATTGTGCTGTTGGGAAATAAGTGCTTTGCTTTTTGTCTGCCAGTCTGGGCTCCGTTTTTATGTTTATTTTAGAAAACAACTGTTGCATCAATATATTGTTTCTTGGCATTGTTCAGCATAGGTAATGTGTGCACTTTTTGTGTGCACATTCATATTTAAGTTTTTTGCATAAAATAAATGCTTCTAGATGTCATATGGTAGTCTTTTTTAATCTTTTTATATTATGTTTTCTTGTGAAATTTTTTATGTAAAAGGGCTAAAGTCATAAAGAAACAAAGAACATTACAGTCAACTCTCCATTATCTATATAAAATAGTGACTGCCTCAGGTTTTAGATTTTGCAGTAATCAATCATAAAATTAAAATAACGAAGGCATACCATAAGAGCTAATTCAGGAGGAACTTGAGATTGGTCCTTTCTCACGCCTAGAGTTATCACCTCCTGCCCCCATTCTCCACTTTATGCCCTTCCCCCAAGCCCTATCTGAATGTGCTCAGTGTCCTTGCACACATCTATCATGGGTTCGAGGGCATAAACGTTTGTGTGATAACTTGGTCTTGACAGGCTGTAGTCTACGTGAGATGTAAAACAGTGAACGTGAGCTGTGTCAAAAAAAAAAAAAAGGATTATGTTAAATGTGAAATTTTCTGGTAGTAAAAGTCACTTACGTTCTCATAGGTAATCAAGAGTTGGCTGTATACTGACTGAGTGAAAGATGGGTAATTCTTTTAAATATGCATATACATACACATTTAAGTATTAGATGATGGCTAGGGAACAGTGGATACCAGTGATAGAAAATAATATCTTTGAAAGGGCAGAAAGAGCTCTACTCTTCCTTATTGCCTCTTCATAACTCTTTAGAAGTATAAAATATTGCCTCCGACATGCTGAAAGAGTACCTATGCATAAGCATCAGAGAGGTCCCTCAAGCAATCAGTGGGCATGTTCTGTTTAGATTTTGAAGCTCTCTTAGAATCAGACAGCTTGATTCTTAAAGGCCAATTTGCCACCAATAAAAAGCACACTGGTAGGGCCTTCTGTCTCTCATCTATCTCCTTTTAACTAATTACCCAGCATCATATCTGTCTAGATTACCTAGTGTGAAGTCATATTTAACATAATGTAGCAGACCATTCCCGTCCGTTATGGCTGCTTAGATTTTTGCAAGAGAGGACTTAGCTAAAAGGATCTGGTCCACAGACATATGTAAGTGGCCCACCCCTGATTTTTTAATATAAGCAAGTATCTGGCACTAAGGGATGGGAGAGTAGGATGATAGACTGAGCTGATGGGGAGGGACTTGAATAAGGGAAACTTGTCATTTTTCCTTTGAAAAAGGAAAAAGTAAAAATCCCTTAGGAATTTGGTATTCACATCTCAGAGAAATACAACACAAAGTGCAGACTTACATTTGAGAATTAATGTTAACCCTTTGTGTCTAGTTTGAAGCTTCTTGTATTTGTCTAAAACTACAAGCCAGAATTTTGTATCTCCTTTGATAAAAAGTGTGTATAATGTAAAGTAGTTTTGCATATTCTTGTGCTGCACATGGGCTGAATTTTTTAAAAAAATTTTTAAAGACTTGAAGAGAACCTTGTAATTTGTGTAAATGACAAGTGTAAAATCCTACCATAAAATGCTAAAAATATGCATTGTTTCAAATAAAACCAAGAAATGCAGCATTATATAGTAGTGTGGAACCCTGAATATTCATGAACCCCCTTGGTATGTCACAAGCTGATAAAATGTCTTTGCATATTTTGTTTAGATTCTGGAGTTTGCACATAAGGGATCAAATGCCACCTTCGAACTTCCTGACTACATACTCTGATCTGGCTTACAGTGACTGAGGGAGAACATAATAATAGATGATAAATTCTTATGGACATTTGGGAAATTTTAGAAATTGTTTTAGAACTTAAAAGTGGCCTTCCATTCATACTATCTATTGATACATCTATCACAAATTCTGTACATGCACATTTAGTTCAAAAACTAGTTCACAGAGAGCAAACAGATTACATATATGTATCTGCAATAAGATGAACAGAATGAGAAGAGAAGCTATCATGACTGGTTATGTATTTTACCCTGAATGGGATTATCTTTCCACACTTGGGATACTTTTATTCACATGAGTAACTGTCAATAGAAACCACTGGTGACCAACAAGTCTCCAACAGTCTGACGAGCTTTGCAGTGTGCCTAAATAATGGCGGCTTTGCCTACAAGAAGTTTAAGGTTTGCTACAAGCCAGCAACAGTGGAAATCAATGGAAATGAGTGTACATAAACAGCCTGTAAACTAGAGCTCCAGCTTTTCATTCCCATTTAAGAGTAATAACCTTCACTTATTTTATCTTGTGCCTATTTCAAAGTCCAACAGCAACGTACAAAGTACCATTTCTAAGGAACATGGGCCAGGCTGGTTGGTGATCAGGACTTCAAATTTTGGGGTATTTCTCAAATAACGTTTTTTAATCAATGCTGATTACAACTTAAGGCACTTTCCTCCCCTTCCTTCTCTAGTTACTCCTTTCTCTAGCAAAGACCACGCATCCTTTCAAGAAACAGCACTGTATGTGTTCTTCCGGGAGAAGCTTGAAAAACAATCAACTGGAGGTCAGTTACACACAGAAAGAGTGCTGTAGTTCATGGTCCAGATCTGTGGAAGCCAGTAAGAAAGTGTAAGGGTGGGAGGTAACCATTCTGTACAGACTGGGCTCATTGGCAGGGGCTGGCATTAAAACACTAAGATGGGTGCCTTATGACTAACAATATAAAGCAAATGGCACAACATGGGCATATATAGCTGTTCAGGTGTCCATCGCCTGGACCTCATAGATGCCGTAGAAGCAGAAATTCCTTACCTTTTCTAGAGAAATGTTCATTTTGAGAACTGTTTTGAGCACGTAGGTCCCTAAAGTGGGCTGAGCAAGCCACCCGCGTCCGGATTAGCTGCACCTGATGCAGGAGTCAGTTCTCCAGACTGAGGGCCCCCTGGAAGGAGGTGACCATAAGGGTGGGCTGGAGACAGATTAGAAGATGGCTCTTTCAGCAGCACGAACACCACTTGAGCACTTCCCTTGTACAAGACATTGCTCTATTCACAGACCCTGGAATACCTGGTCCCAGCCCTCAAACCTTGGTTGTCCACCATCCTGAGTGCACCCCCATCTCGCACAAATTCTGGTGTGTTGATAATTCCTGTGGCTTCTTTGGACAAACTAGGGATTTAGTGAGCTTCTCCAAGAATCAAATTTTGATGGGGACCCAGGCAGCAACCCCTAAAAGCACCCATTTTAGTTTTATTCTGAGCCTTTTTGAGAGATCACGCTGGTGGCCACCCAACCCAAAAATAACACCTGAAACCCTTTCCCTCCCAGGAAGGTCTTGACAGTTTTGCCATCCGGTTTCACCTGGCATGTGGTGGACTGTATCCTCCAAGAGAAAGGTCAGCTGCAGAGACAAAAGAGTAACCTGCCCCTCTGCCACCCACCACAGGTTAAGAGCTGAAAGGCAGAAGGCTGGTACCCTTAAAAACTACCTTACTTGTGACCATTTTATGAGCAGGCTCTTTAAATGCTGTACATAGAATCAGCCCAGGAGTCCAGGGTCTCTGCATTCATTGCCCATTTGGAAGCTTGGCCTGCCCAGGGAAGCTTATAATTATGTGCAGCAGGGCCTGCCTCTTTCTAGAAGTCTATTACATCATTTCCAGTCTCCTAATTCCACCTTTTCATCACAATGGTAACATAAATGGCAATGAAGTGTTTGTTGTCCAAAGACCCGATCTTCAACCGATGCATGATTTCTCTCTTACTGATAATTTTGGCATTGTGTTTTGAAGGTCACAGCTACCTAAATTTTATAGTTCCTATGGAAGGATGAAGGACATTACAAATATTCCACAATTAAGTAGAAAAAAGAAGAAAGCCACACAGCAACCAAGACAAGAAAAAGAAATAAAAGGTATTCAGGGCTTCCCTGGTGGCACACTGGTTGAGTCTGCCTGCCGATGCAGGGGACACGGGTTCGTGCCCCAGTCCGGGAAGATCCCACATGCCGCAGAGCGGCTGGGCCCGTGAGCCATGGCCGCTGGGCCTGCGTGTCCGGAGCCTGTGCTCCGCAACGGGAGAGGCCACAACAGTGAGAGGCCCGCATACCGCAAAAAAAACGTATTCAGATTGGTAGGGAAGAGATAAAATTGTCATTCTATGCAGACGACATACTATATATAGAAAACCCTAAAGACTCTACACAAAAACTACTAGAACTGATAAACGAATTAGCAAGGTAACAGGATATAAGATTAACATACAGAAATTGGTTGCATTTCTTTACACTAACAATGAAATATCAGAAAGGAAATGTAAACAAACAATCCCTATTAAAATCATGTCAAAAAAAAAAAAAAAGCAAGCTTCAGGATAAACCTCACCAAGGAGGTGAAAGACTTATATGCTGAAAACTAGAAAACACTAATAAAGGAAACTGAAGATGATTCAAAGAAGTGGAAAGATATCCCATGCTCCTGGAGTGGAAGAATTAATGTTGTTAAAATGGCCATACCACCCAAAGCAATCTACAGATTTAATGGGATTCCTATCAAATTACCCGTGACATTTTTCATAGAACTGGAAAAAATAATCCTAAATTTTATATAGAACCATAAAAGACCCATAATTGCCAAAGCAATCCTGAGGGAAAACAACAAAGCAGGAGGCATAATCCTCCCAGACTTTAGACAATACTACAAAGCTACAGTAATCAAAACAGTGGTACCGGGCTTCCCTGGTGGCGCAGTGGTTGAGAGTCCGCCCGCCGATGCAGGGGACGCGGGTTCGTGCACCAGTCTGGGAGGAACCCACATGCCGCGGAGCGGCTGGGCCCGTGAGCCATGGCCGCTGAGCCTGTATGTCCGGAGCCTGTGCTCCGCAATGGGGGAGGCCACAACAGTGAGAGGCCCGCATACCGCAAAAAAAAAAAACAAAAACAGTGGTACTGAAACAAAAACAGACATATGGATCAATGGAACAGAACAGAGAGCCCAGAAATAAATCCACACACCTGTGGTCAATTAATCTTCGACAAAGGAGGCAAGCATATACAATGAAGGAAAGACAGTCTCTTCAGCAAGTGGTGTTGGGAAGGTTGGACAGCTGCATGCAAATCAATGAAGTTATAACACACCCTCACACCATACACAAAAATAAACTCAAAATGGCTTAAAGATTTAAATATAAGACATGACACCATAAAACTCCTACAAGAGAACATAGGCAAAACATTCTCTGACATAAATCATACCAATGGTTTCTTAAGTCAATCTCCCAAGTCAATAGAAATAAAAGCAGAAATAAATAAATGGGACCTAATCAAACGTATAACCTTTTGCACAGCAAAGGAAACCATGAACAAAATGAAAAGACAACCTACGGACTCGGAGAAAATATTTGCAAATGATGCGACCGACAAGGGCTTAATTCCCAAAACATACAAACAGCTCAATAACAAAAAAACAACCCAATCAAAAAATGGCAGAAGACCTAGGCATTTTTCCAAAGAAGACATACAAATGGCCAACAGGCACATGAAAAGATGCTCAACGTCACTAATTATTAGAGAAATGCAAATCAAAACTACAATGAGGTATCACCTCACACCAGTCAGAATGGCCATCATTTAAAAGTCTACAAATAATAAATGCTGGAAAGTGTGTGGAGAAAAGGGAACCCTTCTACACTGTTGGTGGGAATGTAAATTAGTGCAGCCACTATGGAAAACAGTGTGGTGGTTCCTTAAGAAACTAAAAATAGAGTTACCGTATGATCCAGCAATCCCACTCCTGGGCATGTATCAGGAAAAAACTCTAATTCAAAAAGATACATGCACCCCTATGTTCACAGCAGCATTATTTACAATAGCCAAGACATGGAAACAACCTAAACGTCCATCGACGGATGGATAAAGAAGATGTGGTACACAAGCACAGACACAGACACATACACACACAACGGAATATTACTCAGCCATAAAAAAGAACGAAATAATGCCATTTGCAGCAACATGGATGGACCTAGAGATTATCATACTATTCAAAGTAAGTCATAAAGAGAAAGACAGGGCTTCCCTGGTGGCGCAGTGGTTGAGAGTCCGCCTGCCAATGCCGAGGACACAGGCCCGTGCCCCGGTCCAGGAAGATCCCACATGCCGCGGAGCGGCTGGGCCCATGAGCCATGGCCACTGAGCCTGCGCGTCCAGAGCCTGTGCTCCACAACGGGAGAGGCCACAACAATGAGAGGCCCACGTACCTCAAAAAAAAAAAAAAAAAGGAGAAAGACAAATACTGTATGATATAACTTATATGTGGAATCTAAAATACGACACAAATGACATATGTGTGAAACAGAAACAGACCCACAAATATAGAGACTTGTGGTTGCCAAGGGGAGGGCAAGGGAGGGATTGGGAGTCTGGGATTAGCAGATGCAAACTATTATATATAGAACGGATAAACAAAGGTCCTACTATATAACAGGGAAATGTATTCAACATCCTGTGATAAACCATAATGGAAAAGAAAACGAAAAAGAATATATGTATGTATGTATAACTGAATCACTTTGCTGTACAGCTAAAATTAACAGAACATTGTAAATCAACTATACTTCAATAAAATTTTAAAAAAGAAGAAAGCCATTGTGCAAACCCATGGCCTTCACTGCCATTTGGCTTTGGGGAGAACAGGGTTGCGAAAGTGCGAAGGAGCAGATTAGAAAGCTTTCTGGCTGTGTTCGCTTTCATTTTAATATCCCTGCTTATAATATTTTTTAACAGTAATAGTTGAGCGGAGAAACCCAGAAAGGGCTGGTGGCATTGCAACAATAGATTTTCTTCCCCTTAGAACAGCTGAATCATGAGAGCACAAATCTATCAGATGCAAAGAAACTTTTGCTCTGTAAATGCAGGCCGGAACCCTTGAAGGCTTGGGTTGAGTACCTCACAGTGTCAATCAAGTGGCAGGAACCAAGTGATGATGGAAATCTGCCTTAAAATAATTGCAAAGTCCAGCAGGTGTGGGAGGCCTTACCAGCTCTCCCGGATACTCAGAAGGGCAAGTGCCTCAGAGAAGCCCAGGTGGGGAAGGGGCCTCACACTGTAGGGTGCGAGCCTGGCACTCAGGCCTTGGTTCACGTTGGAACAGGATGATTAGGTGGAAAAGACCAGAATATTTTCCTACTTAGGAATTCAAATTAGAAGTTGCTTCCTTGGACTTCATAAAGTTCAGCACCACTGAGATGCTTTTTATTTTCCTTACTCCACAGAGCACCTTCCTTTCATGGGGCAAGATTCAGTCAGTCTCCTTGGAAATTGGCCGCTTAGTACCTTTCCCCGTAACCGTCAGGTCAGAGTGTGCTGGTCCTTCATTGCCTAGTCTGTCCTGGCTCTGTTTTAGCTATAAAGAAAGTGAGACACAGAAGAGGCTGTTTGTTTTGTCTAAGCTCTAGTCCCCCATCCCACACCCAAAGCTAATACTTAATAAATTACTACCTTATCAAAAGCTTGGATCTTTACATACACTGGCACATTTAATACAATCATCTCATAACTACTATGTTCATCTCCATTACACATGCCATTGAAGCTCAGAGATGTGTTTAAAACAATAAGCCCAAGACTCAGCAAGAACGTGGAAATTAAAACCCAGATAGTCTGACTGCACAACTCAGTGCTTCCTGCTTAAACTTTTCCACCAGGTTTCTGAGAGGCCCACAACCTCTCTGGAATCTGATGGTGAGTGAAATACAAAAGTAGAAAGAGAAGGATAATGAATACAAGATGGTGGGGAGCAGCTGGGATGATAGCACCTATTGTTTTCTGTTGCCTCCACGTATGCATTCAGCAGACAGTATCCTAAGGAAATCAAGGTAAAATTGAACAAGAATCATTCAATTGGTGGTTACATGAACAAAATGTGATCTATCCATATATATCAAATTTATAAATAATAGAATACTACTTAGCAATAAAAAGGAAGGATATACTGATCATGCTACAACACAGATGAAGCTCAGAAACATTCTGCTAAGTGAAAGAGGCCAGACACAAAGAAGCATACATTGTATGCTTCCTTTTATATGAACTATCCAGAGAAGGCAAATCTGTAGAGACAGAAAGTAGATTAGTGACTGCCTGGGGCTAGGGTTGAGAGCAACAATTAACTGTAAATTGGCTCATGGGACCTTAGTGGAGTAATGAAAATGTTCTAAAGCTGTATCATAGTGATGGTTACACAGCTCAGTAAATTTATTGAAAATTACTGAATTACACATTTTAAGGGGGGTGTATTTTATATATGTAAGTTGTACCTTAAAGTTTAAGATAAATGAGACATCTTCTCAAAAAAATGTTTAACTATACAAAACAAAGCAGCATCTACTTAAGTATCACATTGTTAAACCCACATTATGTCAAAAGCACCATTATTAACAATAATTGAGTTTACAGGCGCACCACCTTCCCATCAGTGAGCTCCATTTCTCAGAGGGTTACTTGCTGGGGTTACTCCTGCTCTCAGTTAGGAGGGTCTGGAAACAGTTTTTTCCATGGGACTGGCCTTATTAACCAAAGACTATTAAACATAGTCTTTTATTTACACAAAAGACTATGTGTAAACCAGAGGCCAGCACGTTCACAATGACTGATTATTTCCTTCTCTCTGCTTGGGAAGTCTCTGTGGGAAGCTGTGTTGAATGAGGTCTGGGAAGTGTAGGCTCTACAGGAAGAGTTGGCTGGGTCATCTTCACAATCAGCCTCTATTAGCTGCAACTGCCTGCAGAACCTACCTCTGCTCTGATGTACCTGGCACTGTGAGATCTTGGAAATCTCATAGGCCCTTTCACCACTCAGGTTTCTCACCTGTCAAATAATAACTGCTTCATAGTCATGAGGGTAATATACGGAGAAAACCTCACAGAATGCCTGGCCATAGGAATGCTCACATGCTCACAGCTGTTGTCACCATTCAAGCAGACTGGCAGTCCCAGCTACGGCCAGAACATCCTCAGGCAGCGATCGATACTTCGTTCTTGCTTGCTGCATCTGTTTTCCAGGTTCTGGGCCAACCACTCCACTTCTGTTAATCAATCTTTCTTGAACCAGGGAGAAAGTTTCCACTTCCTCACATTTCCATACCGTTCAGCCCCAAAAAGGCCACATCTACAAGTAAAACCTCATCATCATTTTTCAGACAGCATACTGAATGCCCTTTTTGGGTTTGGGGAACCCCCACCCCACAACTGACACCCCACGAGGCAGAGCCCATTTCCCTCCGTAGAAGTTGAAAACACCAACACTTACTTTCCTAGCCTCCCTTGCACCAAGGGCTCAGACATATGACCTGGATGCTATCAACCAAACACCTATAACCTGCTTTTGAGATGTGGACTGTGGCACTACAGGATGGGGACCACTCCACCCTAGAAATGGGGGGCAGCAGTATCCAACGTCCAGAATTGGTGGTATCAGTGCTATAGGCTGGCTGGGGTGCCTCAGGCATTGGCAGTGGAGGCTGCATCTTCACAGGACCAGTTCTATGATATTATTTTTGGCATTGCTTCTGGCAATGCTAGTGTCCTTATAAGATGAGAAACCAGAAAACTTGTGCACTCTCTCTCCACCTGCACTAACTGAGGAAAGGCCACGTGAGGACAGAGGAAGAAGGTGGCGATCTACAGTCCAGGAAGAGGCCTCACCAGAAACTGGGTCAGCAGGCAGGAAAACATTTAAGGGGTGGGGCTTCCTCAATGATCCTGACCCCCTCTCAGCAGTAGGAGGCTCTAATGGCCTGGCTCCAAGATAGTTTTCTTCCTCTTCCCCACAGGACAGGGATTTTTTTCTTTTTCTTTTTCCAGCCTCATTTGATCTTCACCTGTACTCTGCGGTGAAAGGTTGCTCTCCTTCTCAAGCAGATACTGCTTTTTTTTAACCTGGCAGAGATGAGTTCAGGCAGGGCTTGGTTTCTTTTCCATAGCAGCAACTGCTCACCTCCCCCAGGCCTGAACTACCAAGAAAGTCTTATCTCTGGTCTCCACCGGTACCAAGTGTTCCTTGTGAGTGCCGATGGAGGACCATGTAGAAGCGCCTACACGTAGGCATAACACTCCCCTTGTGTCTCAGGCACCTTTCTTTAGATTTCAGGCCACTGGGTTACCTCAGTTCTCTGATGGGTTGAAGAAAAGTTATGACTTTGTGGATTATCTGCCTGTTCTTG
The DNA here is from genome assembly GCF_003031525.2 of Neophocaena asiaeorientalis asiaeorientalis. Taxonomy (NCBI): domain Eukaryota; kingdom Metazoa; phylum Chordata; class Mammalia; order Artiodactyla; family Phocoenidae; genus Neophocaena; species Neophocaena asiaeorientalis. The sequence continues at coordinate 6,374,098 of NW_020175670.1, forward strand.
TTAGGATGGGAACTACCCTCTTCACAGTTTTCTACATTCTAGGCAGAAGGCAGAAGCCTGAAGCCCCTAGATTTAAAATAATCAAATAAAGAAACTGAACTTCAAATATTGCAATTTGCCATTCTACATGACAACTTGGAGTTTTTGTTTGAATTTTTTTTCTATTGAAGTCACTACAATCAACCCTGAAAAGCAAAAACACTGACAGTATTGCCATTTTCTGGAATATTCTGTGATATGGGACTTTATGAATTTCTGACACACTATCCTTATGTTTAAGACTTTTCCTATAATTTGTTACAAGTTGCTTCATTCAATACTTTTCAAATTTAAAACAAAAAGTGTTCTTCACTCATCTATGAGTAAGGATAAATGACATATCTGGGTATAATCTTTTTGAACATTAACACAGAAAGATCAATTTTGACAATATTAATAAATTTGGAGAAGATTCAAAAAATAAAGATTGCAATATTCATTGTACTAATCAGACTAATATGTAGGTTCTTCCTTTTTCTCAAAAATATATTAATGTAAATTAAAACTATTAATCTATTACTTTTCCTCTTTTTACTCTAAAATTTTAAATGATTATACATATATGAAGTTCAATAAAAGAAAATTTTCACTGTTTTATTATTATTTCAATGATTACTGGAAATAATTTTGTAGAATAAAGGGTGTTAAAAAATGATGCACTGGAGCTTCCCTGGTGGCGCAGTGGTTGAGAGTCCACCTGCCGATGCAGGGGACGCGTTCGTGCCCTGGTCTGGGAGAATCCCACATGCCGCGGAGCGGCTGGGCCCGTGAGCCGTGGCCACTGAGCCTGCGCGTCCGGAGCCTGTGCTCCACAAGGGGAGAGGCCACAACAATGAGAGGCCCATGTACCGCAAAAAAAAAAAAAAAAATGATGCACTACAGGTGTTGAATAGGCTGGGTACATCACTGACAGAGAAATGTTATAGTGACTGGAATGACTGATCTATATTATTGAATAGGTAAATGAGTTACTGTTCCACAATGTGGCAGGGTGCGGGTATGGGAGGAATCCAGGGAGAATAATATCCTAATGAAAAAAACTCAATCTGTCAAAGTGCTAGCGAAATGCAAAGTGAATTTGGAATAGATATAGGAAAATCATAATGGTAATATCTGTCAACTACTGCCTCATGACCAGCTGCAGATCTAAAGATTGCAGCAATGAACTATAGTCTCTTGCTATATGTTTATATAACATATTTACATATTTTAGAAATTTATATAAAATTTTAAATATTATATATTTTAATCTATTTTCCACTTTTTTCTTCTACACTATTTTATATACAAGATGTTTTGCAGTTAACTTTTCAATTTAGTCCACAGGTTACGTAATATCTAGACAGGATCAGAGTAAGAAGAGAAATAGATGTTACCCAGAGATCCAAACTGCGGAACCAGACACAGCACCGATGGTATTTTGGTTTGGGCCCACTGAGAGGAATAAGCACTTTGGGATGTCTTTGCTCTTGACTCTCTATTCTCCTCTCCTTGACCCTAATACAATTATTTTACCATTAATTTATTCTACTTGCTTTTAAAACTTGCCTCAAATCTTTTTTGATGCTTGTCAAGGTATAAATGAAAGGAAGCATGGGAAAGAGGTAGAGTAGAAACAGACCTTTAAAAGAAATATATAGTATAGGGCCCTTATAAACAGAGCTGTTATACACTCAATTCACTTTCCCTTTTTTTCCAAATCATTTCTTAGAATAGCGCTTCACCTGACTTTCATAGAGGCCTAGAATCTGATCACTAAGGCCTAGAATTACCCAAGTCCTGTGGGGCTTTTGAGTTGAGACATCTTCCATTTCTGTTTGGCTATTTAGATGTCTTTTATTTCCAAAATTTTGCCCACAAACACAAACTCCCTGAATATTTTTGGCATGGCTTATAAACAGCACCTTTGGTACCATTTTCACAGATCAAAATGGTTCATAATAATAAGAATTCCTATCGGAAGACATTACTGAACACCAGTACTCTGCCAGTCTCTGTGCTAGGGTTACAGGTTAAAAAGACATGACTCTAACCATTAAGGAGGAAAAGACGGAGATGGAAAAAAACTGTGCTAATACAGTGTGATGTGTGCTATAATAAAAGCTTACACAAAGAAGTATAAGCGTTCTGAAAACATTTACTGTGTCTGAATGAGAGGGAGTTCAGAGAGATGTAAGAGGGAAAGTTTCAGAAAAGTGACATTTAGTTAAAAAGGGACTTAATCAGCAGGGAGACAGGATATTTCAGACTGGGTTGGAAGGTATAAAGAACATGGATTTGGAGGTAGTCTTAATTCCAGCTACATGATTTATTAATAACGTATATATGAACCTTAGGCAAGTCACATCTCAACTTGAGTTTCTCACCAGTAAAAATGAGAGGGATTGCCTAAAAGATCTCTATGACTCTCCCTACTTCCTACAGGGTATATTTACAGCAATCTACACTCTAGACAATAATTCCTTCAAAACAGTAGTAAAACATTTTACAGCATTTTATATCCAATGTATTTCTTTTTTTTTTTTTTTGTGGTACGCAGGCCTCTCACTGTTGTGGCTTCTCCTGTTGCGGAGCACAGGCTCCAGACACGCAGGCTCAGCGGCCACGGCTCACGGGCCCAGCCGCTCCGCAGCATGTGGGATCTTCCCAGACCGGGGCACGAACCCGTGTCCCCTGCATTGGCAAGCGGACTCTCAACCACTGCGCCACCAGGGAAGCCCCCCCAATGTATTTCTTGATTATAGAATCCACACATGTTCTGTAGACCACTCTTCCCACAAAAAAGATAGTATTTTCCATCTCCCCAACATGTTCAATTTCTCTCTCCCTACTGGCATTTCTCCTTTTGTCACAAAGAAGTATCTGCGCACAAGTTTATCATATCTTCGAAGCAAAGCAAACCTTCACCTGACTCTACTTGGTAATTATTTTAAACAGCCAAACTTCTGAAGTTTTAGCTCACCACTGTAACTTCTAGACTAGCTGTTAATCCTATCACATGATCAAAACTGCTCAGATTGCAAGAAAACAACAAAATGTCGAAAATATTGTCCGTATGAAATGACCAGCTCAAATCTGCTCCATCTTTCTGATGCCTTTAATGTTGCTGATGGTGCCTCCTTAGTTCCGTTTCCGCTGCTCCTCTTGATATTTATTTCTTCAGTACACACGTAAGTCAATTCATTTGACATTCACTGAGTGCCTGTTTTATGTCATGAGAGTAAAAGATCGTGTTTAAGGAGTTTACAATAAAAAAAAAAAGGAGTTTACAGGGAGTTCCCTTGCAGTCCTGTGGTTAGGACTCAGCGCTTTCACTGCTGTGGCCCTGGGTTCAATCCCTGATCGGGGAAATACGATTCCACAAGCCGTGCAGCTTGGCCAAAAAAAAAAAAAAAAGTTTACAATCAATTGGGTCAACAACTAACAAGGATGTAAGGTAGGATGTACATAAGTACTAGAACGCTTACGGAGTCCTATGGGAGATGTGAGGTGGCATTTGGGGTGGACTTGATGGATAAGATTTCAATTTATAGAAAAGGAAGAGAATCGTATCCAAAAGAAGAAACAGTAATTTTAAATGCAGAGGCAGAAAGTACAATGTGTACTTAGAGAAACATTACTATAGGGTGGGAATGGAAGTTCTTTTAATATAAACATATTTTTATGAAAAGAATAAATAAATGGTAGTTAAAGAAACAAAAGGCTTATAGTGAAAATAACAGTCTTTTGCCCAGCCTTTTTCAGTCTCTGGTCTTACTCTTTAGAGATAAGCTTTCTCGGCCATTTCTTTGGATATTTGCCATCATATTTTAAAATAATGTACTTTGAATACTACTTCTTAGTTTATAAATTCTGGATATATCTACAATCTGCTCTGAGATGAAAATCTGACATTCTAAGAGCCATCCCCCTCATCTTGCAATTCAGATTTATCACTACATTTGGTTAAATTGATTATCAGTATTTACTGCCTTGCAAATATTGCTCATAAAGTACCAAGTTGTGTAGTTTAATTGCTATATAGCAGCCCATACTGGAGTTCAAACCCTGAATAAGGCAGTTCTTAGCAGTGTTAACTTTGAGGAAGTTATTTTATCTTTCTGCCATTTCCTCATGTGTAAAATGAGCACAGGATCTACAAGGTTGTTTTAAAGTCAGATTAGGGACTTACCTGGTGGCACAGTGGTTAAGAATCAGCCTGCCAAAGCAGGGAACACGGGTTCAATCCCTTGTCTGGGAAGATCCCACATGCCACAGAGCAACTAAGCCCGTGCGCTGCAACTACAGAGCCTGTGCTCTAGAGCCCGAGAGCCACAACTACTGAAGCCGCGCACACAGAGCCCGTGCTCCACAACAAGAGAAGCCACCACAATGAAGAGTAGCCCCCCTGCTCGCAGCAACTAGAGAAAGCCTGCGCGCAGCAACAAAGACCCAATGCAGCCCAAAATAAATAAATAAAATAAATTAAAAAAAAAATACCTCTTTAAAAAAAAAAATAAAATAAAATCAGATTAAATAGAGTTAATACATGTAAAAGTACATAGAACAATTACTGGTACTTAGTATATAGCCAAAAAATATTAGCTATTCCTATTACTGTGGGTTTTGTACTCGAGTTTACACTTGTCTTCCTCTTGTGCATCTCTAGTTGCTTCATCCATGTGGGACATGAACTGTGCAATATCAGGGGCTCCACTCACATGGAAAGAATAAATGAGGTTATGCAATAAGGCAATCTGTCTCTATATCTAATATTTTATCAAGTCTTTTTTTCTAAGAGTCAAAAAGTCCTCTCAAAGCCCTCTGTCCTGCTCTAATAAAGGGTTTCTTTTTGTGCTGTCATCATGGGTCTTTCCTGTATTACTCTTCTGGATTAGCTCCACTGTTTCTTTGACCCCAAGTATCTTTATTTTTGATATACTCCAATTTGCTACAGCCTATCTACAAGCAACTTCTTAAGATGGTGTGTATAAGTAAAATTTCTGAATCTCTGAATGTTAAAAAAAAAAAGTTTAGGGCTTCCCTGGTGGCGCAGGGGTTGAGAGTCCGCCTGCTGATGCAGGGGACGGGGGTCCGTGCCCCAGTCAAGGAAGATCCCACATGCCGCGGAGCGGCTGGGCCCAAAAGCCATGGCCACTGAGCCTGCGCGTCCGGAGTCTGTGCTCCGCAATGGGAGAGGCCACAACAGTGAGAGGCCCGCGTACCAAAAAAAAAAAAAAAAAAAAAAAAAAAAACCTATCAGCGAGTGGCAAGTGACAATTAAGCTGTATCTTACAGAGTAGACTGGACATAAGCAACACACATCGGGTGTCACTGTCTCCCATCACCCCCAGATGGGACCATCTAGTTGCAGGAAAACAAGCTCAGGGCTCCCACTGATTCTGCATTATGGGGAGTTGTATATATGAGCACGTTAATGCCATTAACAAGCATGTTACAATGTAATAATAATAGAAATAGAGCACACGATAAATGCAATGTGCTTGAATCATCCTGAAACCACCCCCCAACCCCTAGTGGAAAAACTGTCTTCAATGAAACCAGTCCCTGGTGCCAAAAAGGTTGGGGACCGCTGCTCTATTACATTTCTATTCATTCATTCATTCAACAAGTGCTTACTGATGACTGACCTACTATATTCTTCTAAGTCCCAGGCAATGTTCTGCTAACTGGAGATAAAGTAGTAAGATAATCCCAATCCTCATGTTGAACAAAATTGAAAAGTGGGTTAATAGTAAGTGCCATAAAGTACCATAAAGAAAAATTAAGCAGGCAGGAGGAGACATGAATGGAAGTAAAAGCTGTTTTAGTTAGGATGGTCAGAGATAGTTGCAGGAAAACAAGCTCAGGGCTCCCACTGATTCTGCATTATGGGGAGTTGTATATATGAGCACGTTAATGCCATTAACAAGCATGTTACAATGTAATAATAATAGAAATAGAGCACACGATAAATGCAATGTGCTTGAATCATCCTGAAACCACCCCCCAACCCCTAGTGGAAAAACTGTCTTCAATGAAACCAGTCCCTGGTGCCAAAAAGGTTGGGGACCGCTGCTCTATTACATTTCTATTCATTCATTCATTCAACAAGTGCTTACTGATGACTGACCTACTATATTCTTCTAAGTCCCAGGCAATGTTCTGCTAACTGGAGATAAAGTAGTAAGATAATCCCAATCCTCATGTTGAACAAAATTGAAAAGTGGGTTAATAGTAAGTGCCATAAAGTACCATAAAGAAAAATTAAGCAGGCAGGAGGAGACATGAATGGAAGTAAAAGCTGTTTTAGTTAGGATGGTCAGAGAAGGCCTGACATTAGAACAGCAACATAAATGAAATGATTAAGCAAGACATGTGAGGATCTGGGGAAAAGGCATTCCAAGCAGAGAGAACAGGCTATACACAAGACCTGAGGTTGCAAGAAGCCTGCTGTGTTTGACAAATACCAAGAGGCTAGTACATCTAGCATAGAATGCTCAAGGGAAAGAAAGGGATAAGGTTGGAGGAGTAGTCAGGAGCAGAGGAAGTGGTAATGTCACATAGAGTCATATTATGAACATGGTAAGGAACATGGATTTTATTCTAAATTAAGCCATTCTGAGCAGGTAAGTACTACTTTAAAATAACAATCTGGCTGCTGTGTAGTAGATGGACTGTAGGAGTTCAAGAGTGGAAGTAGGGACACCTACAAGTTTAATAGTCAAAGCAAATGTGATAGTGGCTTGGTTAGGAAAGTAGCAGACAGCAGCAAGTGGAAATCAGAGCCAGAATATATTTAAAGGTTGAGCTAATAAGAGTTGCTAATGAACATGGGCCATTAGGCAGAGAAAGGAATGAAGGATGATTTGGGAGGTTTTTGCTTGAGCAACTGGATAAATAATGTACCATTCAACCACCTAAGGAAAGATGAAGGAAGCAGCAGATCTGGGTTGTAATGGAGAGGGAAGAGGATTGTTTTTTCTTTTTTTTTGGCCACACCGCACAGCTTGCGGGACCTTAAGTTCCCTGACCAGGGATAGAACCCAGGCCCCTGCAGTGGACGTGTGGAGTCCTAACCACTGGGCCATCAGGGAATTCCCAGGATTCTGTTTTTAAACCTAAGTTTGAAATGTCCCACATAACGGTTAAAAGCACGCAGGTGAGTTGCACGCATGAGTTCAATTCCTAGACTGGATGGGGTAAGAGCCTATAAAGGCTTCCTTTTTCTCTTTAAGATGGAGACATACAGTAAGTCTGCTACATATGAACGAGTTCTGTTCCAAGAGCACGTTGATAAGTCCAATTTGTTCCTAAGTCCAACAAAGTTAGACGAGGTACCCAATTAACACAATCAGCTATATAGTACTGTACTGTAACAGGCTTAAAGATACTTTCCACACAAATAATACATAAAAAAACAGACACAAAAACTAAGAAAACATTTTTAATATTACAGTACACTACCTTGAAAAGTACCGTAGTTACCAGCTACATCACTGCTGCTTTTATGCTTGCTTCCAGACATCCTGGGCTTGAAATAAAGATACTGTACTACTGTACTCTATACAGTAAAGTACACAAAAACACAACCACTTGCAGAGGATGCACACACGTGACAAAGTACGCCAGACACGTGAACTAACTTATAAGCCTGGACGTGTGAATGCATGTTCACATCTTTGAAAATTCGCAACTTGAAGGTTTGTATGTCGGGGACTTGCTGTAATACCCAGTTTGTATGTTAAAGTAAAAAAAGAGAAATTAACAATGCAGAAGAAAGATGGGAGTAAAGTCCTTAAATAGATGAGAAGGAAGAGAGTATATAACACCAGATGCAGGTGGGAAGATAAATTTGATAATGAAAAGATTTAGTGCTCCTTGCTCTATCTCTCAATATAAAAAAATTAGTTCATTAGTTGTCAGGAATTAGAAGCTGTTGGAGATTTGAGGCAAGTAAGCTGTGCACCAGTCACCTCAGAGAGTGGAAGACTGAAATGATCAGAGAGATATAAGATCTTAGCTAGGTGCTAAAGGCCCACTTCAGAAAAGTGGTTATCAGTTCACAGTAACAGCACAACTGTTTTTCTCCAGGTAAAAAACAGCTATGCAGGTATATATAGGAGCTGACTATGCAGAGATGAAATATTGCAAGGAAAGTCAGGAAGCAAACGATAAGGGGATGATTATAGTGATGGCCCATGGAATCTAAATTGGGTGAAGAAGAAGGTGAATACCAGTGAGTGTATCTGTCTCACTTTTAGGAATGTGGAATACGGGATTAATGACAGTTACTGAACGGACTTCCCAGGCCATCCAGTGGTTAAGACTCCTTGCTTCCACTGCTGGGGGCGCAGGTTCAATCCCTGGTGGAGGAACTAGGATCTCACATGTGCGTGGCACAGCCAAAAAATAAAAAAAAGTTACTGAAGATTTTAAATCAACCATATAAGTTATCATTTTAGATGGAAATGGTCAAAACACACCAATTAAAAGACATGAGATTGCCAGAGTGGATTAAAAAGCAAGATCCAACTATATATATGCTAGTGATAAGAAATCTACTTTGAAGACACAGATATATTACTCAGCCTTAAAAAGAAATGAAATTGAGCTATTTGTAATGAGATGGATAGACCTAGAGTCTGTCATTCAGAGTGAAGTAAGTCAGAAAGAAAAAGACAAATACCGTATGCTAACACATATATATGGAATTTAAGAAAAAAAAAATGTCATGAAGAACCTAGGGGTAAGACAGGAATAAAGCCGGAGACCTACTGGAGAACGGACTTGAGGATATGGGGAGGGGGAAGGGGTTGCTTTGACAGGGATAGAGAGACTCATGGACATATACACACTAACAAACGTAGTAAGGTAGATAGCTAGGGGGAAGCAGCCGCAAGGCACAGGATATTAGCTCGGTGCTTTGTGACAGCCTGGAGGGGTGGGATAGGGAGAGTGGGAGGGAGGGAGACGCAAGAGGGAAAACATATGGGAACATATGTATATGTATAACTGATTCACTTTGTTATAAAGCAGAAACTAACACACCATTGTAAAGCAATTATACCCCAATAAAGATGTTTAAAAAAAAGACACAGATATATTAAAAGTAAAAGGATGGAGAAAGATGTATCATGCAAACACTACCTGCTGGAGTGTTTATATTAATTTCAGATAAAGTAGACCTCAAAACTAGGAACTGGGGCTTCCCTGGTGGCACAGTGGTTGAGAGTCCACCTGCCGATGCAGGGGACACGGGTTTGTGCCCCGGTCCAGGAAGATCCCACATGCCGCAGAGCGGCTGGGTCCGTGAGCCATGGCCGCTGAGCCTGCGCGTCCGGCGCCTGTGCTCCGCAACGGGAGAGGCCACAACAGTGAGGGGCCCGCATACCGAAAAAAAAAAACAACTAGGAATTGTATCAGAGATAAAGAGGGACCCTGGAAAATAACAGATGTCAATTCCTCAAGACAGAACAACACTAAATGTGTATGCATTTAAAACAAGTGAACTTCAAAACACACAAGGCAAAAATAAATGATATGAAAAGAAAAATACATAAATCCATCAACATAGTTGGAGACTTCAAAACTCCTCTCAGTAATTGATAGTACAAGTAGGCAGGAAATTAATAAGGACATAGATGACCTGAGCAACACTTTCAACTACCTTGATTAACTGACATTCAGAGTATTCCACTCAACCATGTCAGGTTATACTTCTTTCCAAGTACGCATGTAACACTCACCAAAACAGACCATATGTTCCATGCCATAGAGCAAATCTTAATAAACTTAAAATAATAAAAATCTGAAAAAACGTATTATTGGATCCTAATAAAATTAAATTAGAAATAAATAACAGAAATATCTGGGAAACCACCAAATATCTGGAATTAAACAATATACTATCATCTAAGTAGCCCTTGGATCAAAGAGGAAGTCTCAAAAGAATTTAAAAAATAATTTAATCTGAAAAAATGAAAATATAACAGTAAAATCTGTGAGATGTATCTAAAGCAGTGCTTTATATTTTTTCTAATATAAGCATTAAGTGCTTATATTAGAAAAAAAAGAAAGCTCTAAAATCAGGAACTTAAGATTCTATGTTAAGAAAAAAGAGCAGGGACTTCCCTGGTGGCGCAGTGGTTAAGAATCCACCTGACAAAGCAGGGGACACAGGCACCCTGGTTCAGGAAGATCCCACAAGCCAAGAAGCAACTAAGCCCGTGTGCCCCAACTACTGAGCCTGCACTCTAGAGTCCGCGAACCACAGCTACTCAGCCCACGAGCTGCAACTACTGAAGCCCACGTGCCTAGAGCCCGTGCTCTGCAATGAGAAGCCTATGCACTGCAACAAAGAGTAGCCCCCAATCGCCTCAACTACAGAAAGCCCGTGCGCAACAATGAAGACCCAATGCAGCCAAAGAAAACCCCAAGAAACAAACAAAAAAAGAAAATGGAAGAGGAGAAAACCCTCTCAACTCATTTTATGAGGCCACCATTAGCAAACACCAAAGGTAACAAGAAAACTAAAAACCAATATCCCTTATGATCACAGGTGCAAAAATTCTCAACAAAATATTAGCAAACTGAATCCAGCATCATATAAAAAGGATAATACGTCATGACCAAGTGGGGTTCATTCCAAGAATGCAAAGCTGGTGCAACATTTGAAAATTAATCACCATTTAAACAGACTAATTAAGAAAAGCCTCATGATTATCTCAATAAATGTAGAAAAAGCATGACAAAATTCAACATCCATTAAGCTTATAAATAGAAGGCAATTTCCCTAACTTAATAAAAAACATCTATAAAAAACCTATAGCTAACATAATTATTAGGACAGGTTGAAAATGAAGTAAAACTGCCTCTATTCACAGATTACATGACTGTCAACATAGAAAAGTATAGCTACCAACTGAGGAGACTCTGGGGAAACACTGGGCTCAGGGAGTAGTCAAGCTTCAATTTTATTTATGACAATTCTAAAAATTAGGGCACAGTGGAAGGAGGTGGAGAAACGGTCAGTTAGTAAGACTCAGTCAGATTAGGAATTAGTTTCTTACGGTTAAAACTCTATGTTTTAGGTCAAATAACTTTTGAGTCTTGAACTGGATGAATTAGATAAGCCAGATAAAAAGCACGATGTGATTAGTCTTGAAAAGCTCTAGAAGTTGTATAGTTAGTTACGATTATAGCTTCCTTCTTGGGATGGGTTCCTTAGGCAGTTTGTGGTGATAAAGTGTGTGACAGATCATGGAGGTCTTATAAGGAATGCTTTGGGTCTCCCTTAAATCCTGTCAGGACAGAAATAAATTTGAAAGAGAATCAATTTTTTTAAGTTTATTTATTTATGGCTGCGTTGGGTCTTTTTTGCTGTGCACGGGCTTTCTCTAGTTGCAGTGAGCAGTGGCTACTTTTCGTTGCAGTGCATGGGCTTCTCACTGCTGTGGCTTCTCTTGTTGCAGAGCATGGGCTCCAGGCATGCGGGCTTCAGTAGTTGTGGCACATGGGCTCAGTAGTTGTAGCTTGCGGGCTCCAGAGCGCAGGCTCAGTAGTTCTGGTGCACAGGCTTAGTTGCTCCATGGTATGTGGGATCTTCCCCAACCAGCACTTGGACCGGTGTCCCCTGCGTCTGCAGGCAGATTCTTAACCACTGCGCCACCAGGGAAGTCCAAGAATCAATTTTTTAACTTCATCATCTTTTTTTTTTGCGGTACGCGGGCCTCTCAATGTTGTGGCCTCTCCCGTTGCGGAGCAGAGGCTCCGGATGCGCAGGCTCAGCGGCTATGGCTCATGGGCCCAGCCACTCCGCGGCATGTGGGATAATCCCAGACCAGGGCACGAACCCGTGTCCCCCGCATCTGCAGGCAGACTCTCAACCACTGTGCCACCAGGAAAGCCCCATCCATGACCATTTAAAATTTTTTAAAGTTCTTATTTCCTAAAGATCCTTTTTTCTTGTTAGTGTTGTATGGGTGCAAAGAATTCAATGTCAATTAAGAATAACTAGACTTTTAACTACTCTTCTGTTCCCTACATTGTTTCCTCCATTTTTTTTTCATCTTGGTTTCATGTTGAACGCATTTCTCAAATTTTTTATCTTAGTTTTTTGCATATGGTTAAGGGTGAGGCACTGAAAGACTAATTAAGAGTACTGTGACTATTGTTTATTGGCTACCATCAGATCATCTATCAGTTCCTTTCTTTCATTTTATTAATCTTACCCCAAACTATTTCATCTTTCTAGTCCTCTATGTACTGAAATGGCTACTCAATGTTGCTACACAGCTGGCATTATGGATTTCTCTTCATTTATCCCAGAAATAACAAGCTCTGGTTTGTATCTCATCTTTCTTTTGCATGGCTTACTCCTCCATTTTGGTGGAGTAAGTCATTCGAGTACTTACCAAGAAAGGGACAATGAGAAGACAAAAAAATTCTTTTGACGCTTGGAATATATGAAAGTATCTTTATTCTACACTGGCACCTCTGCTGGGAATAGAACTCTTAGAAATAATTTTCACTCAAAACTTAGAAGTCATTGCTTCCCATAGCACTACTGAGAAACTTGATACCATTCTTATTCCCACTTCATTTTAGGGGCCCACTCTCCATAGTCCAATCCCGTTTTTTAGACTTTCTCATTTCTCCTAATGTCCTGAAACAAAATATGCCTTATTATGGGTCTTTTCCCATTCACTGCATTCATTGTGCTGAGTGCTTTCAAAGTGAAGAGTGTCAAGTATCCTTGATTATTTTCTTGATCCTTTGCTTTATTCCATTTCCTTTAAGAAACTCCTAATAGATGTTGGACAATCTGGAGTGGACCTCTTTAAAAAAATCCATACTTTTGGATTTTTTAATCTTTCTTATACTCCTTGAACTTCAAATGTTTTAACTAATTTTTAATTTGAGCTATATTTAATTTATAAAATCTATTCTTTAAAGCATTCTGTACCTTCTTCATAGATACATAAATTTCTTACCTTTGAAAACATTCATTTTCAGGTTTTCTTCTTTCTGTTATCAATCCTGTTTTGGTCTCGGTTATTAGTGCTGGATCAATCTTCAAAAATCTAGTGATTTTTGAGTTTGTTCATACTTTGAAACTCACTTGGTGGGGACTCAACTTTCTCACTGGAAAATCTTCAAATGTCCGAATCCCTTTTGAGGTATTTTTCTAGGACCACTGAGTTTCTACAGAAAAGGATCCTCCCTCCTTTTCCCTTGAGACCTAATTGTCACCATTCTAGAAACTAGGAATATGCCATCCAAGTACACAGAATTTTATCTTATCTTCATTTTCAATCTATGACTGGTACCTCTCAGTCTGAAGACTTGTTTCAAATTCATAAGACAGAAATTCTCATTCCATGGTAAGAGGACAGTAGTAAACTATCTACCTACCTAACTGGGTAGAAAGGAATAGACTTTCAATCAACCCTACTTCCAGCTCAAAAGCTCACCCTTACATTCAGCAGTGTCTTTTTTCTCCCATTTCTAGGTTATTCTAAGTCTTAAGAAGTAAATCAGCTTGCTTCTAAATAAGCATTCCTTCCATAGTCAAATTTTTAGGTTTGAACTTCCTCTACTATGCCAAATCAGTTTCTACTCTTCAGTCTACTTTCCATCTTCCATTCTGTGGCGCTACAGATTTATACCTTTAGAAATGTCATTTCAGTGGAGTTTTAGGAGGCAGCTAGTATTAAAACATTAGTGGTACCCATTACGTTAAGTCCAGGCAGCATAATTTCTAATAGAGAAAAATAGGAAACCATCCACACATCTAATAGGGTAATTGATATGTAAAATATGGTAGCCCTACTCAAAGACCTATTTATAACTATTTAAAATATTCATGTAAAGAATTTTTAATTTTTTCTTTTTTTACTTAATTTTGGCTGTGCTGCGTGGCTTGCAGGATCTTAGTTCCCTGACCAGGGACTGAACTCAGGCCCCAGCAGTGAAAGCACCGAGTCCTAACCAACCACTGGACTGCCAGGGAATTCCCAAGAGTTTTTAAAGAACTGTGATTATCAGTTTTAAAAAGTCAAATATTGACAATTATAAACTATTAATTGTGTAAAAACAGCACAGCAAGGAGAGAATACTCCAAAATACTTAAGTAAACTCTAGGATGTAGAGTTAAAAGTTTTTTGAGTCTAAGGTTCCTGAAATTAGCACATTTTTACCACTAAAACTTTTAAAAATAAAAGTAAAGCAAGAGATATAGTGGATAGAAAACCCAAGTTCTCAGTCTGACAATGTCTTCTTATCTCTGGGCAAGTCAGGGCCTCATTTTTTTGTATCTGTAATTTGGAAGGGCTGTAGGATTTTCAGAACAAATTTAGAAGGCCAGGCCCAAATTGTGAGAGTTAAGAAAAGATGCAGACTATTCAGAAGGCAGCATTTTGTAAATGTGATAAGTGGAGTAGGAAAAGGAAATAAAAGCATGAATAGTTTAACGAAAAGAGATATGGAGGAAAGAATGGCTAGATAGTGCCAAAAAAAAACAAAAAACAAAACAAAAAAAAAAACTAAGACCTGTAGAAAGTAATAAACAGTATAAAGAGGTATCCTTGAGAAGAGAAGTTGTTTACTCAAAGGCCCAGTGAAGAGAATATCAATCTACTGAATCGAGTTGAAAGGGTTGGGGCTAGAATGTAGGACTGTCAACTTGAACCAATTAAAAGGATTACCATTTAGGGCCAAGGTCTTTGACTACACTCCCTACATGCATGTCTTCCCACCCAGGCACTCTTTTCCCCTCCTACCCTCCCTTCCAAGGGAGTGAGGGTGTGATCAAGGTTCACAACCTTGATTTTTTTTTTTCACAACCTTGATCTTTTACTACATCTTGCCTTTCTTTCTTCCTATCATAATCTCTCCCTCTCTCTTCATCTTTTAATTACTACCCCAATCTAGGTATCACAGTCTCCTTCTTTCAGTTTACTTTTGAATCTTACCTCTACCTCAGTTCCAACAGAAATTGTTTCAGTGAGTAAATGCTCCTTACCTGTACATGCACTGCAGCCAAAGTCACACTACTTTCTCAATGCTTTTGTGTATGCAACAGCCCTCCCTCAACCTAAATTCCATTACTAAGTGAAGATAAAGGTTAGGGATAAAAATAGGGAATGAAGAGATACTAGGTATAACTGATGGAAGAGAAGTGTAACTAACTTACTGTTACAAAGCCTAGAGTTACTTAAAGAGGAATAAGCGTATTGCTTAATGACCTGGAGACAACTCAAAAACAAAAATCAGAGATATTCAGAAGCTACTGTCTCTATGGATTAGTAGTAGAGGTAGGAAGAGGATCACACATTTTCCACTGTGGACTCTTCGCCACTACTAATTTTTAAAAATACACATTTATGGGACTTCCCTGGTGGCACAGTGGTTAAGAAACCGCCTGCCAAAGCAGGGGACACGGGTTTGAGCCCGGGTCCTGGAGGATCCCACATGCCGTGGGGCAACTAAGCCCATGTACCACAATTACTGAGCCTGTGCTCTAGAGCCAGAGCGCCACAACTACTGAAGCCCACATGCCTAAAGCCCATGCTCCGCAACAAGAGAAGCCACCGCAATGAGAAGCCCACGCACCGCAACAAAGAGCAACCCCCACTGGCCGCAACTAAAGAAAGCCCGCGCGCAGCAAAGAAGACCCAATGCAACCAAAAATAAATAAATAAATTTTAAAAATACACATTTATTATTTGGAAAAATAATTTTTTTAATGAAGAAAATCAACCATGCTAATAATCACCTCAGCAGACTATTATCCTGAATTTGTTTCCTTATTAAAATTTTGCCTTTGTTTTACCTCCAGGTCATGACATCTTGACTAACCAAAGATGAACTACCTCTTCTCCTCATATACACAGAAGTATGACATTATGCAATTAAGAACTAAAGTATCTGTAATGGAATACAATGATATTTAGGGCCAATTAGATTTTGCAGTTTAAAAGATCTTTTTCTATGGGTTGCATAAACCAAGAACAATGCTATTTATTCTATTCTTCCAAATATCAGAAAAAAAGTGTGTCTGGTGCATGTAAAGCAACTTCAGTAGAAGTCATGAAACCCTACAGTTGAACTTAGTTCATCAAAACATTCTATTCAATTCATACCATGAGGAGTGGTTTGGATATACTTCCCTTGGAATGAAGACCTCACTCTCACCTGAACTGGTTTTCCTTTTCATGCTTGCAAAGGATCCCTCCACATTTCCTATTTTTAAGGAAAACAAGAATAGCATTTTAGGTCTCAAAAAGCTACCAGGTTTAGTAGGCACATATAAATAACAATATTAAGGGATTGTCCCCCCAAATAACCTGTGACTCTAGGTATCCAACTTATTTTAATTGATCTATTTTAAAAAAGGAGACTGGAAGGTCTCCTTTTCCTTAAAATTCTGTAATCCTATGAATATGGTTAGGAGATACCACTGGAACGTCATTAATCCTGTTCCTCAGTACTACTTAGGACAGGAGGACATTCATCTATCAATATAATACAAATAATAATGAATGTATATAGCAAAGGAATATATATTTTTCACATACTAAAGATGAAGAGCTGAGGAATACAGTAACTAGAGAGCTGAATGTTAGCTGTGTAGGAGATAAAAGTCACTATTTGTTGCTCTTAAATAAAAATTAGGTATATTCTGTACATGTAGCTAAGCATTTACACTGTAAGGGAGAAACAGAGTACTAGGTATATTAACTAAGTATGAAACACTCTGAGTTTCTGAAATTTTGCCCCGTTTAGTGTTTGCCTTGTTTTATCTGTGTATCTTGAAAAAAGCCTCTACAAGTATCAAGTATTGTAAACTGAATATTTAAAACAGTTTGCCCTTCTTGACTTTGGTCAACATCCTATTAAAAAGTAATTTATGATAAAAGATTAAGTTGATTTATAAAGTTGTGCTTTAATATACTTTTACTGAAATTCAATGAGGAGAAATGAACATTACAATATGAATACTTGAGTAGATAGTATATTACTGTAGGAGATACTCCTAAAAACTTTAGAGAATTCATGTTAATTCTTTGATGAATGAAACAAAACACATACCAAGTGTTTACTATCATTTCAATTTGACCATCCTGTGCTAAGGATTAGCATGAGGGCTCTCTCGAATTCCATTTGTTATCCTTGATTTTTAGTATGTAAGGATATAGCTTGCTCCATGAAAAGAGCCCTTCATACTGGTATTCCAGTGAGAAGCAATTCCATCTCCAGGCTACAGTAATTCATAAGCCTGCTGAAAGCTGGTAATAAATGCCCTAGAGACACAAAGTTAACAATCAGTTTGCCATATGAAATAATACAAACCCTAACCAACATAGCCTCTTCTAATTATCAGTATCAATAGTGGCAGAAGTTATCCAGTATAACCCAGAACTTGCTGAAACAATTCAGAGTCCTTGCCACTGCATAGGCACCCTTTCCAGAAAGATTTGTGTGCTTACATGAAAATAAATATTACTTTCAGTATCAACTACCTCTGGATTACTCTAAATTTTGGATTAGATTCTAGCCAAATAGTGTTATATTTTCAAATAGTTTTAATTAGAATTTCAACCTATTTTAAAATTCAAAGCACTAATATAATTTATTGCATTTATCAACGTATACTCATTACTGTAAAACTTGCCTAGTAGAAATATCTACCTGGTTGTTTTTCTTGTTTAAAGCAATGTGGAGGCTTAACTACCTGTCTATTAATGAGCACCTAGAAAGAAGATATAAACCATTTTCAGGGGAAAACATGCATGCATTTATTTTTAAGAATTCCCAGTAAGGGGGAAAAAAAATTCAACATCTTTAAAAATGTGTTTATTTTTTAAAAAATCAGTTGTGTACAAAAGTGTTTCGTAGTTTTTAATTCTCAAGACAAATACCCAACCCTCCACCCCCAGCCCACCCTGCTTCAATAGTCTTTCTGGTAACCCACCCAATTTTCCCCTTACAGGAAGTTAACGGCTCAGAATAGATCCTCCTATAGAATTTATCATCACTAACAGATTGTTTAGAATAGAGATCTAGAGAAGCTAACAAGCAAGATTCTTTCTCAGTGAAGTTAATGAAAATCCCTATAATGGCAGTAGACTTCCAGCAGACACCACAACAAAGCACCATCAATTGCTGAAAGCTAAAAAATAGATATTATTTTCAATAGTATTTCATTTTCTATTGGAAAAGTCTTTAAATTACATTAAATAAGTCTCTTTCCCCCCAAAGAAATAGTCTAGCTTTTATTATGATGCCTGTAAAAAGTAGGTAACAGCAAGCACACAAGGATCATTAAACAGCACAGTGCAAATGATATGAATCCACTCACCCCCTAGGACCAAACCAATAAACTGTGCCACACCTGATTATATACAGCAGCATTGAATATATACATATATATGTATATATTCAATGCTTGGTTGAAATAACCAAGCAAAAGGTGACACATTCACAACTTACATTTAGGTGATGATCACAGGTTTATGAGGGTAGATCAGTCCAACAGAGCAGTAACAGAACAAATGAGACAAGTGAGATACTGACATTCCCCTACCCTTATGCCACAAGATTTTTGATCCATATTGCAACAGTGCAAACAGAACATGTGACATAATATGTAGACACGGCAGAAAAGTCACACTTGAAGAAAGGCTATTTATCAGTAAATACTTCAAGTTACCTTCTTCCCCAAGTGACAGCAAATAGCTGATGTTAAGCATTTATTTTTAACTGGTACTAAAAGAATGGAAATGCAAATTTTTAAAATCAATGGTTTTTACCCTGGAATTGAATTTCTTGAACTAGAAAAAGTGATTAAATACAACATCATTTTGTAAAACTCCATGAAATCAAGTAAACTGTAAACAGCTTCCTTTTCCTATCCAAACATTGTTTCCATCTAGGTTCAAGAGTATACCTGGCTCCAACTCTTCCAAGCCCAAATCCATCTTTAAAACACCAAAAAAAAAAAAAAAGTTTTTGTTTCCTGTGCTAACAAGGATCGTGGAAATTATTATACCCCTATTGTAGAGTTTTAAAAGCTCAAATCAGGCATACACTTAGAGCCAAGAACTGCTTTTCACATTGATAAACTTACAAAGCAGCAGTAATACGATATGCTGCATTCTGTAGTACATAAATAAGCAATATCCATTTTATCTGCCAATTTTTTCTTATACTTTAAAATTATTTTGCATAGTTTAAGCACCACCAGCAATCACAAACGTGAAATACTTCCAAAAAAAAGAAAAATTATGTCTTTCATTCCATAGATAACTCTCCTCAAAAGCAAAATCGTCAGAATACACACACACATATATATACTTGAACGTGTTATGTGTTTAAGTAAATCATAGTCACAATTCCAAACATTTGGGGGAGCCAACACAGAGCATCTGATTTAGTACCAGTTTCTCAAATATTTATATATCTTACCGTATACTTATTTGGGTCACAAATTGCTACTCATTCATTTAGTCATCTGTACTGAAATACTACATAACTAATTATTTGTTCTTTTAAAGGTCAGGCACATACTCAGGAAACAGACCTGATTACAGTAAAAGTCTATAGGAGTATCAGTGACTTGTAGCAAATCTGTCTGCCCTAAATGGGATAAAACTATTTATATTTTTTACCATAATTTTTGAGGTCTTCACAACTGACAAATCACAAATAATTGAGAATTATAAAAATAATTTCCATCAGGGTACCTCTTCCCTAGACCTGCACTTTTAATATTCTTTTTCCGAACATACATAAGACCACAGAAAAGAGCAACTGTCTTTATTTCTGTGTTTGGGAAATAAATCTACCTGTAGAAAAATAGGAAAAAAACAAAAACAAACAAACAAAACAACAGAAGGCGACAGTAGGAAATGTACCAGAAAAAGAAAGAGATTATCACATTAAATGTAAATGAGGTAAATTTTAGAAATGAAAAATTCATTATGAAGAACCTCTCTTACAAAATATTGTACTTTTCAATTTCCTGGGCATTGGGGATGTTGAACTGTAGTTAGATGAGTAAACCCTAAGGGGCTAATGTGCATAAAAGTCATAGGCAAGGTATAGCTGCCTCCAAGAGCAAAGTATATAATGCTTGACCCTTAGTAAATTCTCAGTTCTTTCTCTCTCATTTGTCAAACCACAGGACAATTAAATATACCCTGATAAAATAGGCAAATAGTAAACTGGGTAGAGGTGTCTGATATTTAAAATAATCCAAATATTACTAATATTACCAAGTCACCCGCCACTAAAAAAAAAAATTAACTCTAACCAACAATGGAACAAAACTGTCCACATTTTCACACAATTCCAACCTTACTTCAAAAATATAAAGAAAAGTACATGGTTTTAGCTATTTAAAATAAATAAAGAAAAATCTTGTTTCCTTTGGCATCTTTAGAAAGTAACTAAACTACAACAAAAGGAAGTGATTGTATAAAGAAATTTATACTTAAGCAAACATATAGGGGAAAAAAACAGCAACTTGTGTTTAGTATGCAATAAAATCAACTACAAGAGTTTACTATTGATTAGGAAAGCCTTACAAGTTGTTGGAAGAACCTCCACATCTTAACATTACAATATATTTAATAATGGTTCTTTTATTGCTTCTAAGATTATTGAGAAGTCAAATGAAATTATGCTGAATTTATGGTTCAAAACTATTTTCCAAACACTTAACCATTAAAATTTAGGATAAGTAACACTTGAAGAAAGCAAACCTTTTATAATATGACTTTCAGTATACAGCCTTACTTTAATTCACTCTGATTCCATTACATTTTTGTTATTTTTGCATTGGTCCTGAATATGTAATAATAACTGTGTTTCTATGTATAGAACAGCCTACACAAATCCATTTCACCCTTCATAAAATGGTCACATTAGTGTTTGAGCTTGCAAAACTAATAATTTTCAAACTTTTGAACTTAGAATGAAATTTAAGTTTAATACGTATAGAAAGTCTGACTATGTACAAGAGAAGGTAAAGTTTTCAATTCTCATATTATCAGAAACATCATAAAGAAAGCTAGATTTATAACACACTTCTATTCCTATGTGCATCTGAAGTATGTACAGTAAAACACCAACACAGCTTTCATGTGTCAATTGGGGGAAATGCACACAAGAGTGCCTTTAAAGGATCTGATAAAGCAACCTCTTATAAAGCCAAAATTAGGCTTAAAAAACTGCTAACAGTTGACTTCACCCTTGCAAGTTGTCAAAGAAAAAATTCATCAGTTTAAAAATAGAAAGATGTTAAATTCACTGAAAAATTAAGCTGGGTTCTTTCATTAAATCTGGGAATACTGCAACATCAAGTTTTTACTGTTTTTGCAAGAGAAACGAAACTGGCAGCTCCGTTTTTACATTATTACTTATATATGAAAGTTCTAAGAGTGAAGAATTGTGACAAAACATTCCAAATGGACAACCTAAAAATGGAGCAAGGGATACTGTCCCTCAGCACATTTCCCCACCAAAGAGAGAAATTTACTATTAGAATATTAGCTGTGTGTGGTAAGAGGGGAAAAACAGATATGGTGTCCCAGTCTGCTGACAAGGACAAAAAGGCTCTGAATAGGTCACCATCTTCAATTCTGAATAATCTCATATTTAAGAATTCTCAAATGCTTAAAATGGTGGTCTTTTCAGCTACCCATCCTAAGAAGTCAAGTACAAGCATGCAAGTAAATTCACAGGCACAGAGGATCCATGTTAAAAACAGTTAAGGTAGCTGTGATGCAACACCAACGATTTGAATGGCCCTGACACACTCAAAATATTATCTTAATTATTCAACAAAATCCTGAAGCAAACTCTTGCTAGTCTTGGTACACTGCTAAACACTAAAGTAGCATGTTTTTTCCATGGTTTTAGCTTAGCTCAAAGAATTTTTACACTATTAAGTAAGAAAAAAATTAAAGTATTTCCCCTTTTTAAATTTACAGAGACGTTTAATTAGCTTTATTTACAGAGCAGAGATTTTTTTCAGTCTCCAATGGTGCCTAGATAACATCATTAGGCAAGAATGCCAGTTTAAAAGAAATCTACGCAGAATCCTAAAAATAACAGATGTTGATGCTCCTCAAGAAGGGGCAAGCTTGACTATATCAGCAGCTCTATGTCTCAGTTACTCAGAAGCAATTCTGTTGCAGTCTCTACATCCCAAGATTTTGAAGACAAGGCCACTATTACTGCATTCTGTAGAAAAGAAAAGGGGACAAAATAAATAAATAAATAAAATCTCAAGGAAATATTTTTAAAATACTGCATCACCCACTGTCTTTATATTAAGAAACCACACCTTGTTTTCTCATTTTTAAGTTACCTTGCACTTCATAAAAAGAAGCTTCTAAAACCAATGACTGGAATCAGCCAAAAAAAAAGAAAAAAAGAAAGATCACTGGTTTTAATAACAAAGTTTGCTTATCAAAATTAGATTTAGGGTATTTTCTTGAGCCACTTTTGTCAGCCAAGGATTTGCAGCAATAATTTAATGAATAAGTAAAAATCAACATGCTTTTATGTACTTACCCTATCAAAGCCCATAGCACATAGGTTTTCTATTTTTTTGGTGTATTCTGGACTAGAAACTGGTGCTCCAGCATACACATGTGCCCAAAGTCGAGCTGTCTGTTTGAACATTTCGGGATTTTGTTTGTACTATATGGGGGAAAAAAATTGATTGGCATGACAATGCAGTTATAATATTCAATATAGTTAACTCATGTCTTAATTGCCTAAAAACCTGATTTTTCTAAGTAAAATGTAAATAAATGTAGATTCAATTTTTAAAATGTGACTGATTCACTTTCCACTGCAAACACACTATGTCACTCAAGAAAAGACTGTTTAACCTGAAGCTGTGATTCACAAGTTGCACTGAGGAAAGAAAAACAAAAGTAACGTTTATCAACTTTAATCCCCAATTTCAACAAAGTAGCAGAAAACTAATACTAAATGGAGTTATTAGAGTTGTCTCTAAACACTGTGCAGTGGCAAACATTACAGAGGTAAACAGAATTACTAGCTTCTAAAATTATGTGCACATTAATAAATGTAACCAACTTCTGTATCAATCATAGCTCAGGCTAGAATACAACTTGACTTTGCTGTTTTGCTAGAACTGTATTAGTGTACAGGGATTTAAGAAAACCCCATGTGCAAAGTCCTAACTTACAGCACATGTTTTGAGATGACTATGAACTCACCATAGAGTACTTTTCAAAAGGTAAGATTTTCCATATGCATTGGAAAGAAGTAAATTTATTCTCAAATATTCTGGGACTACCATTAATTAATAAAGCCAAGTATAAATTAAAAATATTAAATTCACTTTAATATTTCTTAAGATGTTTTATACACATTAAATATTTCTATACATTAAAATGATAAATCTAGTTTCTACCATTATTAAAAGAAAATAAGTCAAACTGCTGAACAGAGTTAGAAGAAAACTGAGTCCAACCTCAACCTTTGAGGCTCAGAACTCAACAGGAAATCAAAGCTGGAACTCAAGCCATGTTTCTGACTATCGAAAATGAACCAATAGCACATATCTAACACGTTAAACCATAATTCTAAGCACTCTAAGGCAAATAATAGAAGAACACATTAACAAGGATATATACAACATAAGGAGTGACGAACTTTTCAAAGGAAAGGAAGAAGTTTCTAAGAGGAAAGGAAGAAGTTTCTAAGAGAAAATGTTTTCTTAGGCAGAGAGAAAATGGCAGACTGGGTGAAATGACATGTAGGAATGACACCATCTTGAACAGCGTGAGTTTGAAGAACAGTAAGAATTTAGGAGATGAAACTGGATTTATAGACAGTTCAAATCATGGAGGAACTCTTCAAACTAAACAATTTGGACTTATCAAGTAGGTGACAGTAAAGCTACTAATCGGTTTTTTTTTGCGGTACGCGGGCCTCTCACTGTTGTGGCCTCTCCCGTTGCAGAGCACAGGCTCCAGACGCGCAGGCTCAGCAGCCATGGCTCACGGGCCCAGCCGCTCTGCGGCATGTGGGATCTTCCCGGACGGGGGCACGAACCCGTGTCCCCTGCATCGGCAGGCGGATTCTCAACTACTGCGCCACCAGGGAAGCCCTACTAATAGGTTTTTAACAGTAAAGTGAAATAAGATTTACACTTTATAAAGCTAACTGCTATCAGTGTAGAATATGAGGGAAAGAAGAGGCTGAGGTAGGGAGCTCCATCAGAGCAGTAAAATGAGAAATTTTTAAACATGTGAATTAAGTAATCAGAGAAGTATTACGACAGAGAGATACTGGGATACGAGAGAGAAAGAGACATAGAGAAGTACTCCAAGCCTGTGACTGAGATATATAAATAAGCTGATTATATTACAGAACGATGAACAGGTTCACAGGTTTAAGATTCTGCATTCAGTTTTGGGAATGCTGTACTAAGGTACCCATGGAATATTCATATAGAGCTCTCCACTTGCAAACAGGCTCTTGGGCTCAGGACAGAGGTCAAGCCTGAATATCGTTATCAACATACAGGTGGTAATATCAGCATGGATATGATCATCCAAGTGAGCGTGTAAAATGGAAAGTGAAAGAAACAGTGTAAGAACTGAGAAAGTATATTTAAAAGGGAGGAGAGGTAATTCCTTGGTGGTCCAGTAATTAGGACTCCAATGTGGTAAGAGGGGAAAAACAGATATGGTGTCCCAGTCTGCTGACAAGGACAAAAAGGCTCTGAATAGGTCACCATCTTCAATTCTGAATAATCTCATATTTAAGAATTCTCAAATGCTTAAAATGGTGGTCTTTTCAGCTACCCATCCTAAGAAGTCAAGTACAAGCATGCAAGTAAATTCACAGGCACAGAGGATCCATGTTAAAAACAGTTAAGGTAGCTGTGATGCAACACCAACGATTTGAATGGCCCTGACACACTCAAAATATTATCTTAATTATTCAACAAAATCCTGAAGCAAACTCTTGCTAGTCTTGGTACACTGCTAAACACTAAAGTAGCATGTTTTTTCCATGGTTTTAGCTTAGCTCAAAGAATTTTTACACTATTAAGTAAGAAAAAAATTAAAGTATTTCCCCTTTTTAAATTTACAGAGACGTTTAATTAGCTTTATTTACAGAGCAGAGATTTTTTTCAGTCTCCAATGGTGCCTAGATAACATCATTAGGCAAGAATGCCAGTTTAAAAGAAATCTACGCAGAATCCTAAAAATAACAGATGTTGATGCTCCTCAAGAAGGGGCAAGCTTGACTATATCAGCAGCTCTATGTCTCAGTTACTCAGAAGCAATTCTGTTGCAGTCTCTACATCCCAAGATTTTGAAGACAAGGCCACTATTACTGCATTCTGTAGAAAAGAAAAGGGGACAAAATAAATAAATAAATAAAATCTCAAGGAAATATTTTTAAAATACTGCATCACCCACTGTCTTTATATTAAGAAACCACACCTTGTTTTCTCATTTTTAAGTTACCTTGCACTTCATAAAAAGAAGCTTCTAAAACCAATGACTGGAATCAGCCAAAAAAAAAGAAAAAAAGAAAGATCACTGGTTTTAATAACAAAGTTTGCTTATCAAAATTAGATTTAGGGTATTTTCTTGAGCCACTTTTGTCAGCCAAGGATTTGCAGCAATAATTTAATGAATAAGTAAAAATCAACATGCTTTTATGTACTTACCCTATCAAAGCCCATAGCACATAGGTTTTCTATTTTTTTGGTGTATTCTGGACTAGAAACTGGTGCTCCAGCATACACATGTGCCCCAAGTCGAGCTGTCTGTTTGAACATTTCGGGATTTTGTTTGTACTATATGGGGGAAAAAAATTGATTGGCATGACAATGCAGTTATAATATTCAATATAGTTAACTCATGTCTTAATTGCCTAAAAACCTGATTTTTCTAAGTAAAATGTAAATAAATGTAGATTCAATTTTTAAAATGTGACTGATTCACTTTCCACTGCAAACACACTATGTCACTCAAGAAAAGACTGTTTAACCTGAAGCTGTGATTCACAAGTTGCACTGAGGAAAGAAAAACAAAAGTAACGTTTATCAACTTTAATCCCCAATTTCAACAAAGTAGCAGAAAACTAATACTAAATGGAGTTATTAGAGTTGTCTCTAAACACTGTGCAGTGGCAAACATTACAGAGGTAAACAGAATTACTAGCTTCTAAAATTATGTGCACATTAATAAATGTAACCAACTTCTGTATCAATCATAGCTCAGGCTAGAATACAACTTGACTTTGCTGTTTTGCTAGAACTGTATTAGTGTACAGGGATTTAAGAAAACCCCATGTGCAAAGTCCTAACTTACAGCACATGTTTTGAGATGACTATGAACTCACCATAGAGTACTTTTCAAAAGGTAAGATTTTCCATATGCATTGGAAAGAAGTAAATTTATTCTCAAATATTCTGGGACTACCATTAATTAATAAAGCCAAGTATAAATTAAAAATATTAAATTCACTTTAATATTTCTTAAGATGTTTTATACACATTAAATATTTCTATACATTAAAATGATAAATCTAGTTTCTACCATTATTAAAAGAAAATAAGTCAAACTGCTGAACAGAGTTAGAAGAAAACTGAGTCCAACCTCAACCTTTGAGGCTCAGAACTCAACAGGAAATCAAAGCTGGAACTCAAGCCATGTTTCTGACTATCGAAAATGAACCAATAGCACATATCTAACACGTTAAACCATAATTCTAAGCACTCTAAGGCAAATAATAGAAGAACACATTAACAAGGATATATACAACATAAGGAGTGACGAACTTTTCAAAGGAAAGGAAGAAGTTTCTAAGAGGAAAGGAAGAAGTTTCTAAGAGAAAATGTTTTCTTAGGCAGAGAGAAAATGGCAGACTGGGTGAAATGACATGTAGGAATGACACCATCTTGAACAGCGTGAGTTTGAAGAACAGTAAGAATTTAGGAGATGAAACTGGATTTATAGACAGTTCAAATCATGGAGGAACTCTTCAAACTAAACAATTTGGACTTATCAAGTAGGTGACAGTAAAGCTACTAATCGGTTTTTTTTTGCGGTACGCGGGCCTCTCACTGTTGTGGCCTCTCCCGTTGCAGAGCACAGGCTCCAGACGCGCAGGCTCAGCAGCCATGGCTCACGGGCCCAGCCGCTCTGCGGCATGTGGGATCTTCCCGGACGGGGGCACGAACCCGTGTCCCCTGCATCGGCAGGCGGATTCTCAACTACTGCGCCACCAGGGAAGCCCTACTAATAGGTTTTTAACAGTAAAGTGAAATAAGATTTACACTTTATAAAGCTAACTGCTATCAGTGTAGAATATGAGGGAAAGAAGAGGCTGAGGTAGGGAGCTCCATCAGAGCAGTAAAATGAGAAATTTTTAAACATGTGAATTAAGTAATCAGAGAAGTATTACGACAGAGAGATACTGGGATACGAGAGAGAAAGAGACATAGAGAAGTACTCCAAGCCTGTGACTGAGATATATAAATAAGCTGATTATATTACAGAACGATGAACAGGTTCACAGGTTTAAGATTCTGCATTCAGTTTTGGGAATGCTGTACTAAGGTACCCATGGAATATTCATATAGAGCTCTCCACTTGCAAACAGGCTCTTGGGCTCAGGACAGAGGTCAAGCCTGAATATCGTTATCAACATACAGGTGGTAATATCAGCATGGATATGATCATCCAAGTGAGCGTGTAAAATGGAAAGTGAAAGAAACAGTGTAAGAACTGAGAAAGTATATTTAAAAGGGAGGAGAGGTAATTCCTTGGTGGTCCAGTAATTAGGACTCCACACTTCCACTGCAGGGGGCATGGGTTCAATCCCTGGTTGGGGAACTAAGATCCCGCAAGCCATGCAGTGTGGACAAGAAAAAAAACAAAAACGCAGGGCGGCAGAGTGGAGAAAGAAGAGAAACAACTGTAGGAAGTAGGAGGGAACAACCACAACTACGAAGATAGGAAAAGAGAATAGTATCTCAGAAGTCAAGAGAAGAAAAATTTTCTGGGTTAAAAAACAAAAATAACAGGGATTCCCTGGTGGTGCAGTGGTTTAGAGTCTGCCTGCCGATGCAGAGCACATGGGTTCGTGCCCCGGTCCGGGAAGATCCCACATGCCACGGAGCAGCTGGGCCCGTGAGCCATGGCCGCTGAGCCTGCGCGACCGGAGCCTGTGCTCCACAACGGGAGAGGCCACAAAGGTGAGAGGCCCGCATACCACAAAAAAATAAAAAAAACACACGAGGCTCAATAAATCCTACTGGTTTAGAGCAGGGGTCCCCAACCCCCAGGCTGAGGACCAGTACCGATCCTCGGCCTGTTAGGAACCGGTCCACGCAGCAGGAGGTGAGCAGCGAGCGAGCAAAGCTGCACCTGCCGCTCCCCATCGCTCGCATCACCGCCTGAACCATCTCCACCCCACCCCCCACCCTCCACCACCGGTCCGAAGAAAAATTGTCTTCAACG
Organism: Neophocaena asiaeorientalis asiaeorientalis; assembly: GCF_003031525.2. Taxonomy (NCBI): domain Eukaryota; kingdom Metazoa; phylum Chordata; class Mammalia; order Artiodactyla; family Phocoenidae; genus Neophocaena; species Neophocaena asiaeorientalis. The sequence goes on from NW_020175670.1 coordinate 6,402,651, forward strand.
AAACCAGTCCCTGGTTACAAAATGGTTGGGAACCACTGGTTTAGAGTATGGGTTGGCAAACTTTCTTAAAGGACCAGAAAATAATTATTCAGGCTTTCAGACAATACTGTCTCTGTCATAATTATTCAATTCTGCCACTTGTAGCTGTAAACAAATGAGGGTGGCTATGTTCCAATAAAACATTATTTACATAAACAGTCAGTCTGGCAGTAATTTGCTAACCTCTGCCTTGGAAATCAAAGATCACAACTGAAAAATATTTATTCCATTTGGCAATTACAAGGTTTTTGATAACCTTCACCATGCAACTACTCAGTGCCACAGTTGGAGCTGATTAACATTATCATGAGGGAAGGATCATCACTGAATTAAGAGACAGATAAATGGATACACACATGATAAAGCACATAAAGTAAAATGTTAATCATAGAATCAAGATGGTAGGTAGATATGTGGGTATTCACTGTGTAATTCTTTCAACATTGTGTTTCTGAAAACTTCATAATATGTTAGGAAAAAAGCATCTACCATATAAACAAACTACTGTGTTAAAAAAAAAAAATCACAAAATTAGGTTTTCACTATTACATCTGATACAATAATCTCACAGCAAGAAAGGAAACCATTTCCAAATTTACTTTCAATAGACGTATGCTTCTGTTCTGACCACTGCAAACCACTAAAGTAAACACTCATAGGTAAGTACAAGAAAGTCGTTCAAAAGCAGCTACCTTACCTGATTTGCTACTACTGCATCCTGTGGATCATCTGGTTCTGCAGCTGCCAGTAGTGCTTGCAATGACAATAATACCGTGCGGAGAGTCATTGCTGCTGCCCTGAAATTCAAAATAGGAAGATATCCTAGTTAAGAACACTTTGCATGACAAACCAAAATAGAGGTTTTCTGAATAAAACATGGAAACTACTGAAGCTAAAAATAATCTAGATTTTTATCTTAATCATATAATTAAGTCTTAGAAATTTGTAATTATATATCTGCCTACCTTTTTTTTTACAACAAATGAGTCATTCTATTTCTTAAGACACCTCAAATTGCCCTTAATTGGCTTAGTTTTTTTCGTATTGCCCGTGTTGTTGACATATCCTTCTGGTCAGCTTTATCTACTGACTTACTTTCTATCCATTTCTATAGACACAAACTAAAAATAAAGTGATAAAGTAACATGTGAAACTTCCTTTCTGTGCAATTCTAAAAACAAGATACCATCAAGCAAATATCCTTTATTTTCAAGAAAGCATAAAATTACTTGGAGGGCATTATGCTAAGTGATATGTCAGATAAAGAAAGATAAATACTATGTATGATAACACTTAAATATGAAATCTAAAAAATAAAACTAGAGAATACAACAAAAAAGAAGCAGACTCACAGACAAAGACAACAAACTAGTGGTGAGCAGTGGGGAGAAAGAAGGAGGGAGAGGCAATATAGGGATGGGCTGTAAGAGGTACAAATTATCAACTATAAAATAAGCTACAAGGATATACTGTACAACATGGGAAATACAGCCAATACTTTATAATAATAATAAATATTATTTTATAAGTATAAATGGAATATAACCTTTAAAAATTGTGTATCACTATATTGTACACCTGTAACTTATAATACTGTATACCTGTAATTAACATAAAATTGTACACCTGTAACTTAATATAATATTGTACACCACCTATATACTTCAATAAAAAATGAAAGAAAATTAAAAAATCATTCTGAAAAGGGAAAATTTTTTGCTTTATATACATAATATTCATGCCTCTAAATGTGTTTATAAAGCAAATATTTATCTAGAAAATGGTATCTACCTAACCAAAAAGGACTCTTAGCATTTCTGTTAAAAAATTACTTGACCACTTAATATACAAATATTTCTGAATACAATAGTGAAATAGCATAGTAGTGAACTATTTTAAAAGTTGAAGTTAGATCATATGGTTTTATTCTTCAATTTGTTAATATGGTGTATCACATTGATTGATTTGCATATATTGAAGAATCCTTGCATCCCTGGGATAAATCCCACTTGATCATGGTGTATGATCCTTTTAATGTGTTGTTGGATTCTGTTTGCTAGTATTTTGTTGAGGATTTCTGCATCTATGTTCATCAGTGATATTGGTCTGTAATTTTCTTTTTTTGTAGTATCTTTGTCTGGTTTTGGTATCAGGGTGATGGTGGCCTCATAGAATGAGTTTGGGTGTGTTCCTTCCTCCGCAACGTTTTGGCAGGTTTGAGAAGGATGGGTGTTGGCTCTGCTCTAAATGTTTGATAGAATTCACCTGTGAAGCCATCTGGTCATGGACTTTTGTTGGAATATTTTTTTTTTTTTTTTTTTTTTTTGCGGTACGCGGACCTCTCACTGCTGTGGCCTCTCCCGTTGCCGAGCACAGGCTCCAGACAGGCAGGCTCAGCGACCATGGCTCACAGGCCCAGCGACTCCGCAGCATGTGGGATCTTCCCAGACCGGGGCATGAACCCGTGTCCCCAGCACTGGCAGGTGGACTCTCAACCACTGCTCCACTAGGGAAGCCCTGCTGGAAGATTTTTAATCACAATTTCATTACTTGTGATTGTTCTGTTCATATTTTCTATTTATTCCTGGTTCAGTCTTGGAAGATGATACCTTTCTAAGAATTTGTCCATTTCTTCCAGGTTGTCCATTTTATTGGCATAGAGTTGCTTGTAGTAGTCTCTTAGGATGCTTTGTATTTCTGCGGTGTCTGTTGTAACTTCTCCTTTTTCATTTCTAATTTTATTGATTTGAGTCCTCTCCCTCTTTTTCTTGATGAGTCTGGCTAAAGGTTCAGCAATTTTGTTTATCTTCTCAAAGAACCAGCTTTTAGTTTTATTGATCTTTGCTAATGTTTTCTTTGTTTCTATATCATTAATTTCTGCTCTGATCTTTACGATTTCTTCCCTTCTGCTAACTTTGGGTTTTTTGTTCTTCTTTCTCTAGTTCCTTTAGATGTAAGGTTAGATTGTTTGAGATTTTTCTTGTCTCTTGAGGTAGGCTTGTACTGCTATAAACTTCCCTCTTAGAACTGCTTTTGCTGCATCCCACAGGTTTTGTATTGTTGTGTTTTCGTTGTAATTTGTCTCCAGGTATTTTTTGATTTCCTCTTTGATGTCTTTACTGATCTCTTGGTAATTTAGTAACATATTGTTTAGCCTCCATTTGTTTGTGTTTTTTACATTTTTTTCCCCTATAAATGATTTCTAATCTCATAGCATTGTCGTCAGAAAAGATGCTTGATATGATTTCAATTTTCTTAAATTTACTGAGGCTTGATTTGTGACTCAAGATTTGATCTATCCTGGAGAATGTTCCGTGTGCACTTGAGAAGAAAGTACAGTCTGCTGCTTTTGGATGGAATGTCTTATAAATATCAATTAAATCTATCTGGTCTATTGTGTCATTTAACTGATATAAATATCAATTAAATCTATCCGCTTCTATTGTGTTTCCTTATTAATTTTCTGTTTCGATGATTTCTCCATTGGTGAAAGTGAGGTGTTAAATTCCCCCACTATTACTGCGCTACTGTTGATTTCCTCTTTTATAGCTGTTAGCGGTTGCCTTATGTACTGAAGTGCTCCTATTTTGGGTGCATATATGTTTACAATTGTTAAATATTCTTCTTGAATCGATCCCTTCATCGTTATGTAGTGCCCTTCCTTATCTCTTGTAACATTCTTTACTTTAAAGTCTATTTTACCTGATATGAGTATTGCCACTCCAGCTTTCTTTTGATTTCCATTTGCATGGAACATCTTTTTCCATTCCCTTACTTTCAGTCTGTATGTGTCCTTAGGTCTGAAGTGGGTCTCTATTTATAGACAGCATATATTTGGGTCTTGTTTTTGTATCCATTCAGCAAGTCTGTGTCTTTTGGTTGGAGCATTTAATCCATTCACGTTTAAGCTAATTATCGATGTGTATGTTCCTATTACCATTCTGTTGATTGTTATGTGTTTTTTTTTTTTTCTTTGCAGTACGTGGGCCTCTCACTGTTGTGGCCTCTCCCGTTGCAGAACACAGGCTGCGGGTGCGCAGGCCTAGCGGCCACGGCTCACAAGCCTAGCCGCTCCACGGCATGTGGGATCTTCCCGGACTGGGTCACGAACCCGTGTCCCCTGCATCGGCAGGTGGACTCTCAACCATTGCGCCACCAGGGAAGACCATGGGTTTGTTTTTGTAGGTTTCCCACTTAGAGAAGTTCCTTTAGCATTTGTTGCAGAGCTGCTTTAGTGGTGCTGAATTCTCTTAGCTTTTGCTTGTCTGTAAAGCTTCTGATTTCTCTGTCCAATATGAATGAGATACTTGCTGGGTAGAGTAACCTTGGTTGTATATTATTCCCTTTCATCACTTTAAATATATCATGGCACTCCCTTCTGGCTTGTAGAGTTTCTACTGAGAAATCAGCTGTTAACCTTATGGGAGTTCCCTTGTATGTTATTTGCGGTTTTTCCCTTGTTGCTTTTAATAATTTTTCTTTGCCTTTATTTTTTGTCAATTTGATTACTGTGTGTCTTGGTGTGTTTCTCCTTGGGTTTATCCTGCTTGGGACTCTGCGTTTCCTGGATTGGGTGGCTATTTCCTTTCCCATGTTAGGGAAGTTTTCGACCGTAATCTCTTCAAATACTTTCTCAGATCCTTTCTCTCTCTCTTCTCCTCTGGGACCCGTATGATCAGAATGCTGTTGTGTTTAATGTTGTCCCAGAGGTCTCTTAGGCTGTCTTCATTTCTTTCCATTCTTTTTTCTTTATTCTGTTCCGCAGCAGTGAATTCCACTATTCTGTCTTCCAGGTCACTTATCTGTTCTTCTGCCTGTTATTCTGCTATTGATTCCTTCTAATGTAGTTTTCATTTCAGTTACTGTGTTGTTCATTTCTGTTTGTTTGTTCTTTAATTCTTCTAGGTCTTTGTTAAACATTTCTTGCATCTTCTCGATCTTTGCCTCCATTCTTTATGAGGTCCTGGATCATCTTCACTCTCATTACTCTGAATTCTTTTTCTGGAATTGCCTATCTCCACTTCATTTAGTTGTTTTTCTGGGGTTTTATCTTGTTCCTTCATCTGGTACAAAGTCCTCTGCCTTTTCATTTTGTGTATCTTTTTGTGAATGTGGTTTCCTTCCACAGGCTGCAGAATTGTAGTTCTTCTTGCTTCCGCTAAATGTTGAAGATTACTAAAGAACATGCCCATTTTCACCACACAAATTAGGCAGTCTTTTTGAACTGGATTCCTCATTTTAACCACAGAACAGAGAAAATTACTAAGTATTTTCTCAATTTCCCCAAGGATAGTATATAAATAGTACCATCCTGGATGCTTAGGAAAAAACTTAATTTATTATCAACAACAAATGTCTTAAGGAATGCGCTTTCTTCAACCGGTAGCAGCAACATCACTTGGGAACTTCTACAAAATGAAAATTCTTAGCCCTGTCCCAGACCTACTGAATCAGAAACTCTGGGGTGGCTTAACAGATACTCCAAGTGATTCTGATGCAAACTAATTTTTGAGAAATACTACTTCAGTGCATTACAGCTTAAAGCGAATTGAGAAAGGCTGTTCTAAACCAATATAATTAAACCAGTATCACAAACATGTCTATATTTTATCTACTAGAGAAAAATGACAATACAAATGATTCTTAATCTAAAATGCTATCAGAATTGTCATTTATATTAAATTCCAGAAAATGCAAAATAATCTATAGTGACAGCAGATCAGTGGTTGCTGGGGAATGGGGGAGCAGGAAGGGTGGGAAGGAGCACTTACAAAGGGACACTCACTAGGAAACTTTTGTATATGTTGGTTATGTTCGCTATCTTGATTTGTGATAGCTTCATGGAGGTATCTGTGCATTTATCAAATTGTGCATTTTTAATGTGTGCAGTTTAAGATAAATCACACCTCAAAAAGCATTTTTTAAAGTTGTGTTTAAAAAAACAAAGCTATCAGAATAAAAAATTTTATTGATCAACTCATCCTTTTAGAGAAGCTACAGAAATAGGAAAAACTTTGGTTATGATGTTTTAAAATTAGGTGAAATGCTAAACTAGCATTGAAAAGAAAATAAAATTTTAAAAACTTTTTAAACCACTACATAGTTATATGAAATGGAAATTTTTTTTTTTTTTGGCTGCACTGCATGGCACATGGGATCTTAGTTCCCCGACCAGTGATCAAACCTGTACCCCCTGGATTGGAAACATGGAGTCTTAACCACTGGACTGCCAAGGCAGTCCTGTGTAATGGAAATTTCTAATTCTGAAACAGGGCTGGGAAAATAGAAATTATTTTTCTAGACTAAATTTCCTAAGAGTGTGCACAACTTATTTTCAACCAAAAGTTTTAAAATCTTTAGAATGGACAATATTCTTTTAAGACAGTAATCAAAGCATAAAATTCCAAATTTAGTCCTTAAATGTTAATTCTTGTTCTACCATTCATTATCACTATTAACAAGATGAAATCTTTCTTAATTACTTACTTACTCTAACTTCATTTTGTATTTGGGTAATTGTACAGAGAATGTTTAAAGGCACATGCACATCAAGAGCTGCCCAGATATATCACCTTGAAGCTGACTTAAACCACTCAAAAAAGGACAAAAGTACAAAATATCACAGAAATAGGATATACAAAGCCGGCTACTCTAATATCCCAGTGGAATTAAGCATCCTGATTTAGAAATCTTTTATTTTTTTTGGCCACACCACGCAGCAGGTGGGATCTTAGTTCCCCAACCACAGATCGAACCCGTGCCCCCTGCATTGGGACCACTGGGCCACAAGGGAAGTTCCGCAATTTAGAAATCTATAAAAATACTTTAAACAAAATATTAAGTTATATAATGTTTAACTGATCCCACATGATGCGTGGCATGGCCAAGAGAATAAATAAATAAAATAAAATTATTTCAAGGAAATGTATCTGAATATGGAAGAAAAATCTTCAAAGAGTATTTAATTGTATATACTAAAACAACTATTAAACTCAATAATTTTTATTTACAATAAAAACAAATATGTTTACAACTCAACAAGGCAATAAACATTATTCTTTACAACTTAATGAGCTCTACTATTTACGATAGCCAGAACATGGAAGCAACCTAAGTGTCCATCCACAGATGAATGGATAAAGATGTGGCACATATATACAATGGAATATTACTCAGCCATAAAAAGAAATGAAATTGAGTTATCTGTAGTGAGGTGGGTGGACCTAGAGTCTGTCATACAGAGTGAAGTAAGTCAGAAAGAGAAAAACAAATACTGTATGCTATCACATATATATGGAATCTAAAAAAAAAAAAAAAAACGGTTCTAAAGAACCTAGGGGCAGGACAGGCATAAAAACGCAGACATAGAGAATGGACTTGAGGACACTGGGAGGGGGAAGTGTAAGCTGGGACAAAGTGAGAGAGTGGGATGGACATATATAAACTACCAAATGTAAAATAGATAGCTAGGGCCCTGAACCAAGATGGCGGAATAGAAGGATGTGCTCTCTCTCTTGTGAGAACACCAGAACCACAACTAGCTGCTTGACAATCATCGACAGGAAGACACGGAACTCACCATAAAAGATACCCCACATCTAAAGACAAAGGAAAAGCCACAAAGAGACAGTAGGAGGGGCGCAAGCACAGTAAAATCAAATCCCATAACTGCTGGGTGGGTGACTCACAGACTGGAGAACACTTATACCACAGAAGTCCACCCACTGGAGTGAAGGTTCTGAGCCCCACGTCAGGCTTCCAAACCTGGGGTTCCAGCAAGGGGAGGAGGAATTCCTAGAGAATCAGACTTTGAAGGCTAGTGGGATTTGATTGCAGGACTTCGACAGGACCAGGGGAAAAGGAGACTCCACGCTTGGAGGGCACACACAAAGTGCTGTGTGCATCGGGACCCAGGGGAAGGAGCAGTGATCCCAGGGGATACTGAACCAGACCTACCTGCTAGTGCTGAAGAGTCTCCTACAGAGGCCGGGGCGGGGGAGGGAGGGTGGTGGCTGTGGTTCAACGAGGGGACAAGGACACTGGCAGCATAAGTTCTGGAAAGCACTCCTTGGCCTGAGCCCTCCCAGAGTCCACCATTAGCCCCACCAAAGAGCCTGGGTAGGCTCCAGTGTTGGGTTGCCTCAGGCCAAACACCAACAGGGAAGGAGCCCAGCCCCACCCATCAGCAGTCAAGCAGACTAAACATTTACTGCGCTCTGCCCACCAGAGCAAGAGTCAGCTCTACCAACCAACAGTCCCTCCCATCAGGAAACTTGCACGAGCCTCTTAGATAGCCTCATCCACCACAGGGCAGACAGCAGAAGCAAGAACTACAATCCTGCAGCCTGTGGAACAAAAACCACATTCACAGAAAGATAGACAAGATGAAAAGGCAGAGGGCTATGTACCAGATGAAGGAACTAGATAAAAACCCAGAAAAACAACTAAATGAAGGGGAGATAGGCAACCTTCCAGAAAGAGAATTCAGAATAATGATAGTGAAGATCATACAGGCCATCAGAAAAAGAATGGAGGCAAAGATCGAGAAGATGCAAGAAATATTTAACGAAGACCTAGAAGAATTAAAGAACAAACAAACAGGGATGAAAAATAAAATAACTGAAATGAAAACTACATTAGAAGGAATCAATAGCAGAATAACAGGCAGAAGAACGGGTAAGTGACCTGGAAAACAGAATGATGGAATTCACTGCTGCGGAACAGAATAAAGAAAAAAGAATGAAAAGAAATGAAGACAGCCTAAGAGATCTCAGGGACAACATTAAACACAACAACACTTGCATTATAGGGGTCCCAGAAGGAGAAAAGAGAAAGAAAGGACCAGAAAAAACATCTGAAGAGATCATAGTCGAAAACTTCCCTAACATAGGAAAGCAAATAGCCAGCCAAGTCCAGGAAGCACAGAGAGTCCCATACAGGATAAACCAAAGGAGAAACACGCCAAGACACATATTAAGCAAACTGGCAAAAATTAAAGACAAAGAAAAATTATTGAAAGCAGCAAGGGAAAAACGACAAATAACATACAACGGAACTCCCATAAGGTTAACAGCTGATTTCTCAGCAGAAACAATACAAGCCAGAAGGGAGTGGCATGATATACTTAAAGTGATGAAAGGGAAGAACTGACAACCAAGATTACTCTACCCAGCAAGGATCTCATTCAGATTCGATGGAGAAATCACAAAAGCTTTATAGACAAGCAAAAGCTAAGAGAATTCAGCACTACCAAACCAGCTCTATAACAAATGCTAAAGGAACCTCTCTAAGTGGGAAACACAAAAGAAAAGGACCTACAAAAACGAACCCAGAACAATTAAGAAAATGGTCATAGGAACATGCATATCGATGATTACCTTAAAAGTGAATGGATTAAATGCTCCAACCAAAAGACACAGGCTTCCTGAATGGATACAAAAACAAGACCAATATATACGCTGTCTACAAGAGACCCACTTCAGACCTAGGGACACATTCAGACTGAAAGTGAGGGGATGGAAAAAGATATTCCATGCAAATGGAAATCAAAAGAAAGCTGGAGTAGCAATACTCATATAAGATAAAATAGACTTTAAAATAAAGAATGTTACAAGAGACAAGGAAGGACACTACATAATGATCAAGGGATCAATCCAAGAAGATATAATAATTATATATAGACCCAACATAGGAGCACCTCGATACATAAAGCAACTGCTAACAGCTACAAAAGAGGAAATCAACAGTAACACAATAATAGTGGGGGACTTTAACACCTCACTTACACCAATGGACACATCATCCAAACAGAAAATTAATACAGAAACAAAAGCTTTAAATGACACAACAGACCAGATAGATTTAATCGATATTTATAGGACATGCCATCCAAGAACAGCAGATTACACTTTCTTCTCAAGTGCGCATGGAACACTCTCCAGAACAGATCACATCTTGGGTCACAAATCAAACTTCAGTAAATTTAAAACTCTGAAATCATATCAACCATCTTTTCGGACCACAATGCTATGAGAGTAGAAATGAATTACAGGGAAAAAACCATTAAAAAAACACAAACACATGGAGGCTAAACTATACGTTACTACATAACCAAGAGATCACTGAAGACATCAAAAGAGGAAATCAAAAATACCTAGAGACAAGTGACAATGAAAACATGACGATCCAAAACCTATGGGATTCAGCAAAAGCAGTTCTAAGAGGGAAGTTTATAGCTAGTCAAGCCTACCGAAAGAGACAAGAAAAATCTCAAATAAACAATCTAAACTTACACCTAAAGGAACTAGAGAACAAAGAACAAACAAAACCCAAAGTTAGCAGAAGGAAAGAAATCATAAAGATCAGAGCAGAAATAAATGAAATAGAAACAAAGAAAATAATAGCAAAGATTAATAAAACTAAGCACTACCAAACCAGCTCTATAACAAATGCTAAAGGAACCTCTCTAAGTGGGAAACACAAAAGAAAAGGACCTACAAAAACGAACCCAGAACAATTAAGAAAATGGTCATAGGAACATGCATATCGATGATTACCTTAAAAGTGAATGGATTAAATGCTCCAACCAAAAGACACAGGCTTCCTGAATGGATACAAAAACAAGACCAATATATACGCTGTCTACAAGAGACCCACTTCAGACCTAGGGACACATTCAGACTGAAAGTGAGGGGATGGAAAAAGATATTCCATGCAAATGGAAATCAAAAGAAAGCTGGAGTAGCAATACTCATATAAGATAAAATAGACTTTAAAATAAAGAATGTTACAAGAGACAAGGAAGGACACTACATAATGATCAAGGGATCAATCCAAGAAGATATAATAATTATATATAGACCCAACATAGGAGCACCTCGATACATAAAGCAACTGCTAACAGCTACAAAAGAGGAAATCAACAGTAACACAATAATAGTGGGGGACTTTAACACCTCACTTACACCAATGGACACATCATCCAAACAGAAAATTAATACAGAAACAAAAGCTTTAAATGACACAACAGACCAGATAGATTTAATCGATATTTATAGGACATGCCATCCAAGAACAGCAGATTACACTTTCTTCTCAAGTGCGCATGGAACACTCTCCAGAACAGATCACATCTTGGGTCACAAATCAAACTTCAGTAAATTTAAAACTCTGAAATCATATCAACCATCTTTTCGGACCACAATGCTATGAGAGTAGAAATGAATTACAGGGAAAAAACCATTAAAAAAACACAAACACATGGAGGCTAAACTATACGTTACTACATAACCAAGAGATCACTGAAGACATCAAAAGAGGAAATCAAAAATACCTAGAGACAAGTGACAATGAAAACATGACGATCCAAAACCTATGGGATTCAGCAAAAGCAGTTCTAAGAGGGAAGTTTATAGCTAGTCAAGCCTACCGAAAGAGACAAGAAAAATCTCAAATAAACAATCTAAACTTACACCTAAAGGAACTAGAGAACAAAGAACAAACAAAACCCAAAGTTAGCAGAAGGAAAGAAATCATAAAGATCAGAGCAGAAATAAATGAAATAGAAACAAAGAAAATAATAGCAAAGATTAATAAAACTAAAACCTGGCTCTTTGAGAAGATAAACAAAATTGACAAACCATTAGCCAGACTCATCAAGAAAAAGAGGAAGAGGACTCAAATCAATAAAATTAGAAATGAAAAAGGAGAAGTTACAACAGACACCGCAGAAATACAAAGCATCCTAAGAGGCTACTACAAGCAACTCTATGCCAATAAAATGGACAACCTGGAAGAAATGGACAAATTCTTAGAAAGGTATCATCTTCCAAGACTGAACCAGGAATAAATAGAAAATATGAACAGAACAATCTCAAGTAATGAAATTGAAACTGTGATTAAAAATCTTCTAACAAAACAAAGTCCAGGGCTAGATGGCTTCATAACACGTGAATTCTATCAAACATTTAGAGCAGAGCCAAAACCCATCCTTCTCAAACTCTTCCAAAACACTGCGGAGGAAGGAACATTCCCAAACTTACTCTATGAGGCCACCATCACCCTGATACCAAAACCAGACAAAGATACTACAAAAAAAGAAAATTACAGAGCAATAACACTGATGAATACAGATGCAAAAATCCTCAACAAAATACTAGCATGACTATACTACCCAAAGCAATCTACAGATTCAATCCAATCCCTATTAAATTACCAATGGCATTTTTTACGAACTAGAACAAAAATCTTAAAATCTGTATGGAGGCACAAAACACCCCGAACAGCCAAAGCAGTCGAGGGAAAAAAACGGAGATGTAGGAATCAGACTCCCTGATTTCAGACTATACTACAAAGGTATAGTAATCAAGACAATATGGTACTGGCACAAAAACAGCAACAAAGACTACAAACAAATGCTGTAGAAGGTGTGGAGAAAAGGAAACCCTCTTGCACTGTTGGTGGGAATGTAAATTGATACAGCCACTATGGAGAACAGTATGGAGGTTCCTTAAAAAACTAAAAATAGAATTACCATATGATCCAGCAATCCCACTACTGGGCATATACCCTAGGACAACCATAATTCAAAAAGACGCATGCACCCCAGCGTTCATTGCAGCACTATTTACAATAGCCAGGTCATGGAAGCAACCTAAATGCCCATCGACAGACGAATGAATAAGGAAGATGTGGTACATATATACAATGGAATATTACTCAGTCATAAAAAGGAACGAAATTGGGTCATTTGTTGAGACATGGGTGGATCTAGAGACTGTCATACAGAGTCAAGTCAGAAAGAGAAAAACAAATATCGTATATTAACGCATGTATGTGGAACCTAGAAAAACAGTACAGATGAACCGGTTTGCAGGGCAGAAGTTGAGACACAGATGTAGAGAACAATCGTATGGACACCAAGGGGGGGATGCCGCGGAGGGGTGGGGATGGTGGTGTGATGAATTGGGCAATTGGTATTGACATGTATACACTGATATGTATAAAATTGATGACTAAGAAGAACCTGCTGTATAGAAAAATAAAATTAAATTTTAAAATTAAAAAAAAGAAAAGCACTGGCACAAGGAGAGAAAATAATATTCTTCTTCAACAGTAAAAAAAAATTAAAAAAGAAAAAGGAGGAAGCTCCCAATTTCTCCTAACATTATCATTTTTTCTTAATTTGCCAAAAATGTTGGATACATGTATATCTATAACTGATTCAGTTTGCTGTACACCTGAAATACAACATTGTAAATCAACTATACTCCAAGAAATTAAAACATAAATAAATTAATTAAATTAAATAGATAGCTAGTGCAAAGCAGCCACATAGCACAGGGAGATCAGCTCAGTGCTTTGTGACCACCTAGAGGGGTTGGGATAGGGAGGGTGGGAGGGAGACGCAAGAGGGAGGAGATATGGGGATATATGTATATGTACAGCTACTTCACTCTGTTATAAAGCAGAAACTAACACACCACTGTGTAAAGAAATTATACTCTAATAAAGATGCTAAAATAAATAAATAAATAAAGCTACTATGATAGGAAAAACAAACAACAACTTAATGAGCTCTCAGAAGAGTGAAGGTGGACCTTTGCCATGCCTTATATATAAAAATTAACTCAACACAGGGAACTATACTCAATATCTTATAATAACTTTTAATGGAAAAGAATCATAAAAAGAATATATATATACATATATATGTATAACTGAAATCACTTTGCTGTGCACTTGAAACTAACACTACATTGTAAATTAACTATTCTTCAATGTTTAAAAATATCAGAAAAAAAATTAACTCAAAATGGATGAAAGACCTAAACGTAAGACTAAGTTTTTGCAGGGGGGCTGCACCGCATGGCTTGTGGGATCTTATTTCCCCAACCAGGGCCCCGGCAGTGAAGGCACTGAGTTCTAACCACTGGACCTCTAGGGAATTCCTAAGACTAAACTTATTATAAAACTCTTAGTAGAAAACATAGGGTGAAAGGTCCACGACACAGCAGTTGGCCATGATTTCTTGGATATCAAAGGACAGGCAACAAAAGAGAAAAATAGAGAAACTGGTCTATAACTACATCAAAATTAAAAACTCCTGTGCAAAGAAAAAGAAAAAAATTTTTTAATCTTCCTAGGCAGAGAATACAGTCAATAGAGTGAAAGTCAATAGAGGAAAAGAATAGAATACAGTCACAGAATGGGGAGAAAATATTTACAAATCATAGATCTGACAAGGGAGTTAATACCTGAAATATATAAAGAACTCCTTCAACTCAACAACAAAAAACAAACCTGACCAAGAAAGGACTTAAAACAAGCATTTCGCCAAAGATGATATACCAGTAGCCGATAAGCACATGAAAAGATGCTTAACATCACTAATCATTAGGAAAATGTAAATGAAACAATGAGATACCACCTCACATCCATTAGGACAGCTACTGTCAAAAAAACAGAAAATAACGGTGGCAAGGATGTGGAGTAATTGGAATCCTGTGCACTGTTGGTGGGAATGCAAAGGGACAGCTTATTCTCAAAACTGAAGGAAAAATCTAGAGCTGTAACTTTAGATTCAATTCGTAACAATCTCAATGAGCAAAGTTTTAAGTCTTCTGTATGCTTGAAAACTTTCATAATAAATGCAAGGGAGGTATTCATAAACCATTAAGAATTAATTAGCTAAAAAGAAACCTAATTGAAAAGGTTTTAAAAGCTGAACACAAGACCAATGGCAAGCAATGACAATGTTTTCATAATTAGCTGTAATAAAATTAACATTAAAACAAAACTTATTCTTTTGACCGTAAATACTATAGAAACTATAACATCTTTGATGGTATAAAGAAATGTGTACATTTTTTGACTGTTCTACATAAATTTTAAAATCTAAACTTGGTAATGTGAAAAAATATACAAACAAAAATACAACTTTCTATTCCATTTATTTTGCTTTTCACAAACTGATTAAATTCATACATTAATATTTTTAGCATTTAATGTATAATATTAGCATAAATCTATTAAAAACAAATCCTAAAAGGCAAACAGAAGTATGAAATTTCAAAATGTGTTAGCTAATTTTAATTAATCAGTGGATACAAATAAGTGAGTATTTTATAAATCTATCTTCAGTAAATTAATTTTGCTCAGATCTCAAAAATCAGTAAGCACAGTTAATATGGCTAATATTCATTCATATGGATAGGTGGGGCCTTTAATATGTAGAGTAAGCACCAAATTGTGTGTATTGTTGACTAACTTGTCTGTTAAGGATCTTCCAGAAAATCATTAATAAATAATCTATGTTCATTCGAAACACTGAATGCTACTTAAAAATAACGGCAGCTTTTTTGTTACATTTTTTTGTTAAGGTATAATCAGAGTAAAATGCTTGACAGCTAGATGAATTTTTATATATGTATACACCCGTGGTAACCACCAGCTAGATCAAAATACATAGTACTTCCAGCACTCAGAAAGCCTCACTCTTGCCCCTGTTATTCACAACCCTACCTACCCACCATTGTCCTAGTTTTTATCACCCAAAATTAGCCTGACTCATGTTGAATTTCATAAAATGAAATCATACAGTATGTACTCCTTTGTGTCTGGTTGTTGCCACTCAACATGTCTATGAGAATCATCCATGTTGTTTGTGTCAACATGCCTTTTTTTTTTTTTAAACTGCTATGTAGTGTTCCACTGCATGATTATAGCATTATATATCCATTCTCTTGTTTACAGACATTTGGGTGACTTGCAGTTTGAATAAATCTGCTATGAATATTCTTGTACAAGTCTTTTGGTGGACATATGCACTCATTTCTCTCGGATTTCTCTTGGATATATACCTAGGAGTAGAACTGCTGTGCCAATAGTGAAGGTGTATACTTATTTAGCTTTGGCAGATACTGCTGGTTGAGTGGCTGAACCACATTCTTACCAGCAATGCATGAGAACCATTTACAAGTGTTACCTAATTGTGATGTGAATTTGCATTTCCCTGATGACTAATGGTGCTGAGTGCAGCTTATCAACCATACAGATATTCTCTTAATGCCCGTTCGTGTCTTTTGGAAGAGCAGTATCAATGAGTGCAATTTTTACGTGTTGCCATTTTCTTCCCCAGGTAAACAGACACCTTTAGTCATAAGAGGTGTCCCAGAAAAACATAATATGGTTTCCACACAGGGTAAGTTACAAAGTTAAGAAATAACCCATACTAACATAAGTTGTTAAATATTAAAGGTAAATCACCATCCACATGTATTAATAAAGACCAAGGTTAACAAACTGTTTTCTAAGATAACTGTTCCAAATTAGCCTTAACATTGACATTTAGATATCCACTGAATGTCAATTTACTTCAATAAAGGGTGGGGGGGGGCGGCTGACAAACCCATGGATATCCAATCTCACCTATTTTATCTGATGTCTCTGATATCTTTTAGTATTTCAATAATATAGATATGAAAAGACTAAATTCAGCTATTTGACCTGCCTTAGGAAATGGGAATAGCTGATAAAAAGTGTTCTGATACAAAATTTCAAGTTCTCTATGTACACCATAATCTTTCAACTATTTATAGGAAGATAATCAGAAGTGGTAGTACTGCTGGTTTAACTCTGAGCAAAAAGAGAAGACAGTGGAAAATTTTAGTGTGGAGTTTTGTTTTCAAAGGGGTGGAGGTTTCATTCCGTCTGCTGAGAATAGCCTGAGTAAAGTCAGAAGCAGAAGGACAGGCTACTGTAACCGTCCAGGCAAGAGGCAATGCAACTTTGGACCAAGGTAGTAGTAATGAACTGCTGCTAAAACGTTGGCAGTTTCAACAACAGGATTTGCAGATTTCTCTGGTATAAAGGTACCAGAGAAAGAACAAGAATCACGATGAACTTTTGGCCTTAGCAACTGCAAGGATGTAGCTGCCAAAACTAACATGGGGAAGAAGTAAATTTTGGGCTGGGGAAATAGTTCAGTTTCCAACATGTTTAAGTTTGAGATGTCCATTAAATATTCAAGTATAGATGTTAAACAGGCAGCAGGACATGAGTCTAGAGTTCAGAAAATGTGAGTTGCAAGTATATAAACGGTGAAGTTATGAAATCAGATGAGCTCACCAAGGAAATGAGTATAGATGGAAAAAAGCAGACTTAGCCCTGAGGTATTCTCATGTACAAAGCTCCAGATGAGGGAGGAACTAGTTGAGAAGTCTAGGAGTGGGAAAAGGAAGGGGAGAACAGAAGAACTGATGTCCTAGAAACCAAGTGAAAAAAAGGACAATGTCTCTAATACTGCAAATTTTCATTAATATCACTGAACAACAGAGCTATAAGGGGTCTTCGAGATGACTTTATAGATAAAAACATGGAGGCACAGAAATTCAATAAATTATGAAGTCACAAATCAAAAGAATGACAGAAGATAAAGTTAGGTCTAGTCCACAATGTTCAATGTTTAACAGTATGGAATACAGATCAAGAAACTGGATCCCAAGAGATGATCTACTGAGGGAGAGGCTTTACTCAGGTGTGCTATTAGAATGGAAAAACAAAACAAAACCAGCAACTCTTGTCTGTTTATCCAATTACTAAATATACCAAGTGACCCATATGCTAAATGCTGTCATCCTGTTTCAGCTTATTCAGGTTCATTTCTTTCCCTTTCTTAACAAATCAAACACATAACTTATTGTTTTCTTCTACCCCAATGTCTTTTTATATCTCGTCTTGGTTGTTCAATCCATACTGTTAGAATATGCCAGGCTCTAATCTAAGAGAAATACATAAAACAACTCATTTACTCTTCTCAACAGCCCTATGAAATAGGTATTAACCCCCAATTTTTTCCAATAAGGAAACGAAGGCAAAAGACCAGGTAATTTACTCAAGACCACAAAAATGAGTAAATTGCAGAGCCACGATTTTAACTTAGTGGTTAAACACTATACTGCCAAGATAAAATCATACAAAACATGTGAAAGCACTGTACAAATGATGATACCACCTACAAAGGTACTTCTTAGAATCTTAGAACCTTAATCGCACTCAATTAACACGTTTTAACGTTTTTGTTGTCTACGTTCCATCCAAGTCAGAGCTGATTACAATACTTAAATTATTTTAGTCTTTCACAAATATCTTTCTGAGACAGCAAAAAATCAAATTTACCAAAACGACAAATAAAATCCAAGATTTTTCAAGATGGAAAGCTAGCATCTGACATTACCTAATAAATCACTATTTAAATATGGATTCCAATTTCAACTGTAACATATTTTCTCTTATGTACTTAAGAGACTTCAGCTACTTTTAAAATTATTGCCAGATAAAAGTATAATATATGCTTATGTTTTGAGGCAAGTACACATTTAACACTCTAAACAGTCTTAGAATTCATATGAGAGAGGGTTGAAGGTGAATTCAAAATCTCTTACCATTGATCTTTCAGGATATCCAAACAAATAGCCCCTGTGACGGAACTAATATTAGGATGCCATATTTTAGTGATAAACCGGACCTAGAATATAAAGCACATTTGAGTTTTAAAGTACAGAAGTAAAACATATATAGTTTAAGTAGAACTATAAGAAAATGAAATCCTCGAGCTAAAAAAAATGCTCATACTTGCATCATTTTGCCTAAGTGAAGGGAAGGGTGTAGGAGACAAAGCATTCAGTGAGCCAAATGCTATCAATGACATACATTCTTTTTAAACCTTTTAATAAATGCTCAAAGAAACCCAACAATTAACTAGGTGTTTATAAATTACCTAGCATAGTGTTAGATGCTATGAGAAATTTAACATGGACTAAGATCCATTCAGGTAGATAAAGTAGTACAGAAAATCAAAATATAGATAGTAAATGGCAATTTTTCTAGAGTGAAGGGTGTAGAATAGGTTTGAAGGAAAAAGTAAGCAAAATCAGTACATGGAAACAGAAGTAGAAAGTGACTATAAGACTACTCCTGATTTTTTTGTAGCACTTTTTTTCTTAAATACTTTAAAAAAATTTTTGACAAATATTTAAAGGCCTACTATTATTTGCCAGGCACTGAGGCTCAGAGTTTAAGAAATTTACCCAATATCAAGTAAGTAGTTTGCAACAGAAGATACAAACTCACACAATCTAATTTCAGATTCTGAGTGTACTTATTTAAGCATGAAAGAATAAGAAATCAACGGTGTGAAAATGCTAACTCTATCACATCACCTTGAAATGAAATCTACTTCATCAGCTCTTACTTATGAGCTTTTGGAGGAGGAACAGGAGGAGGAGGAGGAGGAAAAGGAGGAGGAGGAAGAGGAGGAGGAGGAGGAGGAGGAGGAGGATTATACCTGACACATATATATGATAGTCATCTAGGTCAAAATTCTTTAACATTTAACAGATTAATTACTATGAACCAAGCTATGTTCTAGTACCTTGCAAAAATTAACTCATCAATATATGCTCTGTGATGAATTGGGAGACTGGGATTGACATTATACACTAATATGTATAAAATGGATAACTATTAAGAACCGACTACATAAAAAATAAAATTCAAAAAATATATATGCTCCAAATGTAAGCTATTTATGAAAAGAAGCTAAAAGAATTATCATGCTTCCACTTCTTTCCCTGTGACTTGTCTATACTATCTGTTCTTAATTCCTCACATATTCACTCACTAACTCACAAGCCATCTGAAAAAGCACTTCCATTCACCAATGACTTCAAAACACTTAAAACTAATGGAGACTTTCCACTCCTTGATCCTTTTTAATTCTTAAAATAACCTTACTGCTTTCAATGATATCTACTTCTTTCCATCCACAGAACACCATGTCTTTAAAGGAGACTATCATTCTTCACCTGGGTTACTGAACAGTTTATGACTTTACTGCCTTCAGTTTCCTTCCCTCCAATCCACACTGAAACTAGAGAGCCCTTTAAAACAAACCTGATTCATGTCACACTATTCTACTTAAGGCCCTTTAACGACTTCTCATTCCGTTTATGTAAGCCCACACCATTAAACTGATTCTAGCCTCGCTCTCAAATCTCACATCTACCCTACATTCAATTCAAGTGCTCAACAAGTCATATTTTTTTTTTTTTTTTTTTTTTGGACTCAGGGTCTTCATACATTTCTTCTTTCAATAACACACCTTGATATCCTCTTCTCCTGGCTAACTCCTACTTATCATTTAAGTTTCAGCTTCCATAATCACTTCTTCCTGACCTGTCCCATAGCACCCTGTACTTTCTCCTGTGTCACAGTACTTGATCACACTTCTATCATCTCTTTCTTATTTGCCTGGTCTTCTCTAAAATGCATGGTGTCTATCCTGCTTAGTAGAGCATTCCAAGCATCTAAAGTGCCTCACACTGAATGAATGTGCAATAATATTTATTATATATATACTTTTTTGGTTTGTTTGTTTTAATATTTTGGCGACGCCAAATAGCACGTGGCATCTTAGTTCCCCGACCAGGGATTGAACCGTGCCCCCTGCACTGGAAATGCAGAGTCTTAACCACTGGACCACCAGGGAAGTCCTGAGGAAAACAGAATTTTAAATTACTACTGAAGATGTCAGAAGGTTTACAATTTAGGCAGATGATCTAAGGATGTGTGTATTGTTCTTGCTTTTTAAAGAAGAATCTTCAATACATGATTCTCTGAAGACTCTACATGAAAAACAAATATGTGTATATGCAGGACCAAGGAAATTATTAAACTATTTCTTTGTACTACAATCTACAGTTAGAAATAAATAACTTTGAATTTGCAGATAATCTAATAAAGAAATTAATTTTCAAGAGGCCACTCCATTATCTACCAGTACAGATGTAAGTAACTGTTCTATAAGTAGTTCTTTGTGTGGTTTTACACTCTTTTATCTATTCCTCTCTTTGTCATTCTTTATCATCAACTATCTCCTTTCTTAGATTTTTCACTTCTTTCTCAACTCTTAATATTACCAATGGTAACCACATATACCCCATCATTCTATGCTCAATTCATATCCATTGTATTCATCACATTCTCCCAGAGTACTACCATCCCTGACCTATAGCAACAAAAATGTACAAAGAACTTGGAAGGGATGAAGTATAAAAGTAACAATACAAAGACATTTATTATGACCTACTTGAGTCATACTTGACTCAAATATGAGATGGTTTACAGTACTAAAATACTTATATGAATAACAATTCAAGTTTCCTTATTTTCACAAATGAAACTAATCTAGCACGTCTGGGTAACTTGACAACACTCATTAGCTTTGAGGAGCACTCAAAGAATTTAGAAACAAAAATCTTAACACTATGTACACAGTGCTACCAGACTGAAATAAAGGAAGGGGACGATTCTTAGGGGACGATTCTTAGGTATTTATATTGGTACACCATCCTCAGTAATCTTATCTCCTCCCACAGGATGCAACCTATATTTATGCACTCTTTAGTTCAACAAATATTTTACCTTCCACCTCATGGTAGATGTGAGCTCTATTTCCATCAGGAATTTCCAGTTTCAAGCTTGGAACTCAAGGAAGTTACAATATTAAACCTGCTTTAACTAACTTATTGTACAAAAGAAAATGCTATTTTATTTTAAATATGCATGTGCAGAAGGGAAGACTCACTGAAGGCTATTAGCATTGGTATTTATACTCAATTTCATATATAAAAGTACTTATAACACAAAGGAAAAAGAGGAAAATTCACAACCTAATCTCCAATAGTAAGTTCGACAAATCACTGAGCTAGAGTATTCCTAATTTAATGGAGTTTTCATTCGTAGAATATTATTACAACTTACTTTAAAAATAAAGTATGCGGCCAACAAACACATGAAAGAATGCTCAACATCATTAATCATTAGAGAAATGCAAATCAAAACTACCATGAGATATCATCTCACACCAGTCAGAATGGCCATCATCAAAAAATTTAGAAACAATAAATGCTGGAGAGGGTGTGGAGAAAAGGGAACACTCTTGCACTGCTGGTGGGAATGTGAATAAATTTTATAAATAAAGTATGCATTGAATCAAACTTCTTCTATCCTATACTCAGCTGATTCAAAGATACATCTTCTCTGTTCAGAAGTTAAACCTTCTGCTCTTCAGGTCAACAGTTTATTGCAGAGTAATAAAAAATACTCTGTAACCATGTTAAGATAAAACAATGTAAGTTTTCAACTGGGTGCAATTTTAGCTGCACAGTAGTGAGAACATGACAGTTAACGTCAATACTTTTACCTCAGAAGGCTTAAAATTAAACCTGAGGCTACATATTAAACATATGTGAACATAATTATACAAGAAATTTACACAAATATTCCCCACTCTTTCCATCATTATCTACCAAACAGTCAAAATTCAAATCTAATATAGTAAATATCTAGAACTTATTTATCAACATTAATTAGCATCTACTCCAAAAGCTTACGGCCATAAATGGGAGGAGTACCATATTTAAAAGAATACTAAATTCCAAGTATAACTAACTGGTAGAAGCCAGAGGGAGACAAATGTGGGTTGACTGAAGGAAGACCTTTCTAAATCTTGAAGTTACTTCAACATGGTATGGCTGGAATTAAGACAGTAGTGGCCTGAAGAGCAACATGAACTAGTAGCAAAAACATCAGACAGACCTCAGTTCTTATGTTTTTAGTCCATTTTTCTTGCTTTTCTGAAAAAGGTGGGAGGAGGAAGTGTTAATAAAATAGTGATTTCAAAGATTAAATGAAATAATGTATCAAGTGCCTAAGACAGAACCAGAACTATGCAATCACTTTTGATTTACATTTATAGACTACAGAGGGAAATAAACACTTTTATTGAGACAATAATTTGCCCCCCTTTAAAGTGCACAACTTCATGGTGGTTAGTACATTCACAGTTGTGCAACCATCACCAAAATCTAATTTTTGACCATTTCAACACCTCAAAAAGAAACTACAGGGACTTCCCCAGGGGTCCAGTGGTTAAGACTCCACACTCCCAATGCAGGGAGCCCAGGTCTGACCCCCCGTCAGGGAACTAGATCCTGCAAGCCGCAACTAAGACCCGGCGCAGCAAAATAATTATTTATTTATTTATTTTAACAACAACAACAACAACAACTGGGCTTCCCTGGTGGTGCAGTGGTTAAGAATCCACCTGCCAATGCAGGGGGCACGGGTTTGAGCCCTGGTCCGGGAAGATCCCACATGTCCTGGAGCAACTAAGCCTGTGCGCCACAGCTACTGAGCCCGTGTGCTAGAACTACTGAAGCCCACACACCTAGAGCCCGTGCTCCACAACAAAAGAAGCCACCGCAATGAGAAGCCCGCGCACCACAATGAAGAGTAGCCCCCGCTCACTGCAACTACAGAAAGCCTGCTCACAGCAACGAAGATCCAACACAGCGAAAAAATGAATAAATAAATAAAATTAAATTAAAATAAACGAATTGTATTTCTATAAACTGTAAATAAACAATTTGAAAATGAATTAATTTTTTAAAAAAAGAAACTACGTAACCAACAGCAGTCACTCCCCATTCCTCCACACTCCTCCAGCCCTAGGCAACCACCAGTCTACTTTTTTTTCACTGTGATTTGCCTCTTCTAATGTTCATATAAATGAAATTATACAATGTGTGGCTTTTTGTGCCTGGCTTTTTCATTTAGCGTGATGTTTTGAAAGTTCATCTATTTTGTAGCACATATCAGCACTTTTATAACCAAATGTGGTATGGATATACCACATTTAATTTTTCCATTCAGTTGATGGACATTTAGAGCACTTCCATTTTTTGGCAGTTATGAATAGTGCTGGTATGAACATTTGTGTGCAAGTTGTGTGGACATGTTTTCGTTTCTATTGAGTAGATATCTAGAAGTAGAACTGCTATGTGTTGTATGAAAGGAAAGAAGGTTAGCACTGCCCTCGACAAGGATGGAAGAAGCTCTGGGGCCTGACAACATGCATATGGTTAAGGCACTGACACCTACTTTGTGGCATCTAACCTTTTTTTTTTTTCAATAAAAAATAAATTTAAAAAAGAAATAAGTGTTGTAGAAGTAGAACTGCTAGGTCATAAGGTAACTCTACGTTTACCATTTTGACCAAAATATTTTTCAAAGCCAGCTCCAACACTTTACATTCCTACCAGTAATGTATGAGAATTTCAAATTAAAGAGGAAATTTAAGCATCAATGCTACTGTATTTTACAACGTTGCAGAGGGAAGCCAACAGACTACTTCAAGAAGGGCCTCTTAGGGTGGTAGTCACTGGTTAATGCTAGCTAATATTTACAGCATGCTTAGTCTGTGCAGGCACTGTTCTAAGTATTGTATTTCACTGAATCTCAGGTACCATCAATTATTCAATACACCGTTATTTTATGTACCTTGAAAAAGAAAAAAACTCTGCCAATTAAGTTATAACATCTCATCCACTGAAAGATATATCCTGATTTCAGAGATGTTAAAAATATGAAAAAATATTTCATAGAATTATTGAAATATTGTTTTTTAAATGGACTACTCTTTTACTCTTCATAATCCTTTCAAAGGATTTTACAAATGAGGAAACACACAGTGGTTAGATAGCTTGCCTAAAATCAAGAAGCCAGTTAAATGCCAGAAGTAAGATTTGAACTGTGGTTGATTATTTTTGTTCTTGGTAGAGTCATATTGACCGTTTCAGAGATTTTGCCCTTATTCCTTCCTCATTAGAAACAAGAAGTAGAGCACAGTGGGCCTTACAGGATCTAGTTTCTATTTAACCTCTAAGCCTCAGTTCCCTCGTTCATTAAGACTGTTATGAAGACTTTCAGGAAAGGCATATAAAATTCCTAGCACAAAACAAGTGACAACTGCTACTATCATTATTTAATAGTAAAAATATAGTGGTTGAGAGCTTTCTCTCTTGAGATCTTTTCTTTCTTCCCTCATTTCCATTAAAATTTTTTTAGGCTTTGAGGTCATCCTTATCTCGAAACATTTTAAAATCCTCTTTTCTTAAATTTACAGTATTCTATAATTAAAGTAACCTCAAGTGACTACTACTCATTCTAATGATAACACTGACAACCAAGATTACCTAGTGGAGGGTAACTAGGGTAAGGATGAAAATTAAGTCACAAATGTAAGATGAAAGCTTAATAGTGGTCATCTCCAAATGGTCATACTGGAAAAAAAAGAAATGTTCTTTTAATTCTTCACTATTCAAATTTCTACAATAGGGGCTTCCCTAGTGGCGCAGTGGTTAAGAATCCGCCTGCCAATGCAGGGGACACAGGTTCAAGCCCTGGTCCGGGAAGATCCCACATGCCGCGGAGCACCTAAGCCCATGCACCACAACTACTGAGGCTGCGCTCTGGGGCCCACGAGCCACAACTACTGAAGCCCATGCACCCAGAGCCCATGCTCCGCAACAAGAGAAGCCACCACAGTGGGAAGCCCATGCGCCACAACGAAGGGTAACCCTGCTTGCCGCAAGTAGAGAAAGCCCACGCGCAGCAACAAAGACCCAACACAGCCAAAAATAAAATAAATAAATTTATTTTTAAAAAAAATTTCTACAACAAACACAAACTACTTTTATAAAAGGCAAAAAAAAAAAAAAAAAAAAATCAACCAGGCTTAAAAGGTAGAAACAACCAAAATGTCCATCGATGGTTAAAGGGATAAACAAAATGTGGTGGGTATGTACAAGGGAATACTATTAAGCCCTAAAAAGAAATGGCATTCTGCCACAACTTATAATATGGATGAACCTTAAAGATATTATACTAAGTGAAATGAGCCAGGTACAGAAGGACAAAAGTCGTATGATTCCACTTAAATGAGGTACCTAGGGTAGGAAAAATTCATAGAGAAAAAAATGTTAACAGTGGTTACCAGCATGGAATACCAGGGAGTTATTGTTTAGTAGGGAAGATGAAAATGTTCTGGAAATGGATGGTGGTGATACACGGAAAACAATGTGAATGTGCTTAACTGCCACTAGACTGCACACTTAAAAATGGTTAAAATAGTAAATTTTATGTTATGTATACTTTACCACAATTTAAAAACATCAACCAGGCTTATCAGAAAATAGATATACATAAACAACAGAATAACAGGCACCTTAAACTGGTAGGTGACTCAACTTCACCCTGGAACTTCCACTGCTGTGTCTATTCTTAAATGGGGGACAACCAGTAGGCTGAATGAATGAATTCTGGAACATTTTCTGAGTGACTACTATCATATGCTCAAGGGACACTATACTTTCAGGAGCCATAGAAAATACAAAGGTGTATTAAGCCATGGTCTTTGACCTCAGGAGTACAAAAGCTAGTGAAAGATACATATCCCCAAATAATACAATACATTAATTGGTACTGTAATTGTGGTGGTACTATATAAATTATATAAAATGCTATTGGGAATAGAGGGAGAAACATTTTGACAGGCACAGCGTAATGGAGAAAGTGATACTTTACCTAGACCTCAAAAGAAAAGTAGAATTTTAAATGATAGGGACAATGGTTCAAGTGAAAATGACAGGGAAGTGTGAAAGAATAAGCATTAACCTACAAACAGCAAATAATCTAGGCTGGAGAAAAAGAGACTCATATTGTGGGTGAGGGCAGCAGAAGATTAGGATGGAAAAAAAGACTAAGGTCAGGTTACAGGAGCTTTTAAATGCCCAGCTAAGGAGTTCAGACTATTAACAAGGAAAGAAAAGAAACATGATCAAAACTGCACTTTAGGAAGATTTATAGAACAGCAGTGCAAAGAATGAATAGTATGGCAAAGATGAAAGGGTGATCAAATAATAGGCAAAACAGGCGCAGTAATAAAGCTGAATGCCTAAACTAAAATGGTGATGATAGCAAAAGTAAAGACATAAAGGAAGCAATTCAGTCAAAAAATAAGTTTAGGTTAGTTCCCCTTGTTATACACAATCCTAGATTATTCTGTTTCCTCTTTTAACATTCATCACAGTTGCAATGATTTGTTCATTTTTCCCCCCACTAGAACATGAGCTCCATGAAAGCAAGGACAGCAGTGTAAGTCTTACTTATTGCTATATTGGCACAAAGTACTCAAATAATTGTTGAATAAAGTCAGAGTACTCTCTTCCCTAAAAAATATACTTCTCTGAGGCAAATAAGGACTTGTATAAGGATTCTCTAAATTTGGGAACACTATAAGTTTTTCCAGACCCAGAATTTAAGCTGTTGTCAGATACACATCCTATTCCTGTCTAAAGTTATTACTACCTGCCTCTGAGTAAGCTTACTTTTCATTCTAATTCCAGAAGCAAACCATCTGTCATTACCTGACATCTTGTCCATGCTAAATTTACACAGTAAACAACTAAAACATTTGTAATTTTAATAAACACTAAAGTACATATTAATTAAACGAGCCAAGAAAAGTTCATGCACAAAAATAGGCTTACAATACCTTAGGGGGATTAAATGGATATGTTTCTGGTATTTTAATCTCTAGTTGATATCTTCCTCCTAAAAAATGGGGAAAACAGAAAGTTAACAGTGCTGCTCACCTCAAATATGTAAAGCCAAATATAGTGATAGAACTTTTCAAAACATATACTATTTTAGTCAATTACAACAGATTCATTTTAAAGCTGAAACCCAAAAAGGAAATAAACAAAAGCACTAGTTTTTAATTTAAAGGTTATTTAAAGCATACAGAATACCCATTTTAAACAACTGATATTAGTTTATCAGTGAATAATTGGAGAAATGGATGAATACATTAAATCCACAGACGATCCAATGCCAAAGACTTCACTGGAACAATTACGTAGCACAGGTTCCATCTCCTTTTGTTTCCTTTAGTCCACACTAATAAGAGTTGCTAAATAACAGGAAAAAAATGGAAAGAAAAAAGGAAAAGAAGAAAAAAAGAAAGAAGATAGGGAAGTATAAAGGCATAGGTGGTACACAGAAAAAGGATACACAGATTACGCCAAAAACTGAAAAATCTACTTCTAGCTGGTTCTCTCAAATGCAAAAATGTCCCAAAGTTTTAATCTGGGACATTAAATTAAACGCCAACACTTCTTGTTAAAATTTAAAAAACAAAATTCAATAGTAAGACAAGAGGCAGGAATAAAGACAAAAACCTAGTCTCTCCCTGTAAATGGGTATACAAAGAGACTGTTCTAACCAGTAACATATAAACAGTAGGCAACATTCCATTTTGGTCTGAAGTTATCTTGAGCAACTAGCAGCTAAATAAGTTTTTTTTTTTAAGTTTATCTAGCTTCCCATAACTAGGATATTAAAGGGGGAGGATAACTGCTTCTCAGGAAACTCTGAAGGGGGAATCTTGCACTGGATGGCAGACTGGATTTGAATCCTAACTCTACGGAACCTTCCAATTCTAAGATTTTATGATCCATTACCAAAGAATATCTATCATTCCAAAATACAGCAAATAAAACTGAGCTAGCGAAATATTTATATATGAAACTATGCCTGGGATTTGCTTCAAAATAATCAAGGGATGAATTACATCAAAGACTGGCCATGAAATGACAGTTATTAAAGCTGGCTGATGAGTGCCTGGAGGTTTTTGCCATCTGTATATATCTGAAATTTTCCATAATAAAAAGTAATAAAACAAAAACAGTAATTGTGCTCTAGGAACGCTACTGACTTCAAAATTCCGTACACTCAATTCTCAGTATATCCTGCCACTTCCTTCATTGTTAGAACAGATGAATGTGGATCTAAGAAAAAAACAAAAGAGCAATTCACTTGGTACCACTTTCTTCAAGCCCTTTTGGTGCCAATTCTTCTTTTCTTGCTTATTCCTTTTAATAGAATCCCATACTGACTAACGCACAAGTTGAACTAGATGCCTGAAGCACATAGAATACAGCAGCAGTGAAATATAAAGGAAAGAAGTCAAAAAAAAAAGAAACAAAAAAAGACAGGTAAGAGAAGAGTACCTCAAGAAATTTTTGTGTATACAGAGATAACTGTTTATATTCAGAGTTATAAATGCTAGATTCAAATATAGGTATAATAAATTTAGCCTGAGTAATGTGTACATTCTTCTTTTTCATTCCTATGAATCTTACTTTTTTCATTAAATTCCAAATTACTGTCTCTATAACCTTTCATATAAAGTTTTTCCTTCTTGAATGTCCAAAACAATCTCTTAGGAGCAGTGCGAGAGCCCTGAAATACTATATAAATAATGCTGGACCCTAGAGTCCCCCAAATCCTATTTCTACTCCATATGCTATTGGTATGCTCTGTCTTGCATTATTTGACAACTTCAATATATAATCAATACAGCATTAACCACAGCATTATTTGATATATATCAGAGTAACACAACTAAGGGAGCTTTATGATAACTACATTATTATTATAACAGTTTTCACTATAAAACATTTTACTTCTTGAAGAACAGCTTTTACTACTACACATTTATAATCTTTAAATGGGGAAGGGATGAATTTTTCAAAAAATACCAAGAATGATTCCATAAATTTAAAACAACTCTTAGGTACAAAGCCTCAAGAACTAAATTGTTCCTCTGCCACTGAGCCGTTAAGGCAAAAGAAGAAAACATGTACAATATGGTCATTTTAACTCAATCTGATTACTTTTAACACTACATAAAATAGCTACCTGATTTCTTAATGATGTTATTAACAATTTAACATTCCACATGTAAACTTTTGCCCTGGCTATTGAGATAAAACAACAACAACAACAAAAACCCTCAAAAAAAAAATCCCTCAAAATTTAGCAAGAGTCCTGAGATAAATATTAGCAAAATATTTTACCCCTGTTCGTATTTCAAAAAAAGTATCTTATGCCCTCGAATGTGCTTTTCTTAAACAAAATGAACAACTTCAATAGTTTTATGATAAAAAGAATACAATTTAAGTTTATCTACTTCAAATATATACCCAAGAAGCATATTAAAACTAATCTTATCAAACATTAATGTCTCATTTAGTGGCAGCAGCAGACATAAGCACTTAAAAATGACCAAACTTGTTTCTAACTAATGAATATGGTATAGTTATAATTTAATCATTCTACAAATAAGTATGTCCAATTTTTTAAAAATTCATGTACCTTTATTAAGGGTTGCTAAGAAGGTAATAAACATTCTGCCTAGTTCAGGAGATCTCTTGTTTATAAATATCAATTTACTGGAAGAGCTCCATGGTGATAATGCTACTGCCCTAATATCTTTCAAAAATACATCTAAACAACCTAAAAAGTAATTCAAGAATATTTATAATGTATGCCTTCAAGAAGAAGCTTGTATATCATTACAAACAATATCTGCTATTAAGGACGAACTTGATTTTTATAAGATAACTAAAGATCTCT
This sequence comes from Neophocaena asiaeorientalis asiaeorientalis, assembly GCF_003031525.2. Taxonomy (NCBI): domain Eukaryota; kingdom Metazoa; phylum Chordata; class Mammalia; order Artiodactyla; family Phocoenidae; genus Neophocaena; species Neophocaena asiaeorientalis. The sequence continues at coordinate 6,433,071 of NW_020175670.1, forward strand.
TCTCCATCTAACAACTGTCAAAAGGACTAAATGAATAGCATCCATGAAAGCATCCAGATGGGGCCTGGCATACAGGAGGCACTCATAAAACAATATACAAAATTAAATAAGTCTAGAAATGGCTCATATGAACTATAAAACAGAAAATAAAATTTTGTCATTTAAGAGTTGGTAGAATGTGCTAAAGACATTCTAGGGTCTTTAAAACTTTGAATGAAAAGAGAAACACAGTCTAGAACGTTGAATTTTTCTGAAAAATTTTGGGTAACTGTTCATTACAGAATTGTAGAACCACTACATTCAAAGGAGACATAACCACCACTTCCAATATTCAATCAATCCTGATTTATTCAAGAGCAGAAAGTGATTAGAAACACAGGCTTTGGAGTCAATGGCTATTAGGACTCAAATCCCAGCTGTGCTGCTTAGATGTCTTAGCCAAGTTACTTAACTTTCCTGAGCTTAAGTTTCTTCATCTATGAAACAGTGATAACCGTACTTACCTCATAAGATTTGTTATAAGGAGTGAATGAGAAAGTACACGTAAACCTCTAACAAGTAAGAACTCAATAAGTGCTACTACTACAAATTCCGTGACATGATTTCCATTAAACAAATATTTGAATGCTTATTATATGCAAGAATCTTGGTTATGCTATATAATCCAAATTTACAGTAACACTCACTACTGAAGATCTGCCTAATGAGGAAATAAAAAGCTATAAAGCTTCTTTCTGTACCTTACCACCCAATTCCATGGTCTAAAGTAGCTATAGACTTAGTTTGTAAACACAGAGTTCAGCAAAACTGTCTCCTTTCTATATGTCTTGAAACGACCAAAGATTTCCTGAATAAAGAAAATTAAATATGTGGAATACAGCCTGTATGAAGACATATGAGTAAATTACATGCTAAATGACAAACAGGGGAGAGAAGCTTTTCTTTAAAAATTAACATAAGTCAGAAATTTAAGGCAAGGTTTGTTTACAGATACCATATGAAGGGTAACTGAGAATCCATATAAGTTAGTCTTAACATGCTAGATGTTTTATACTGTTAGATTCTAACATAATATAACCTGTAACTTGGCTCTTTGGAAAAAGAAAAAAATTAGCTAAAATTCAGTAAGAAAAATCAGTCTAGATAAGTATCTAAATTTATTATTTAAAAACTGCTGTATATATCCTTAAGCCAAATGAAGTTACCTTTCACGTAGTTTATAAATGCTTGAGATTATTCTGATTTAATGTTTCAGACAAGTTCTAATATGCACAATATTTTGATACAGAAAAAAGTACTTGCCTTCATATGGTGTGTCTGGAGGTCCTGCTATTTCTCCTCTTAATTCTGTAAAATTCTCATCTACAAGATCTACTTTAATTTGATTTTTGCTCGTCTTAAAAATAAACAGAAAATAAATGTTAGTTATATCAGCAAGAAAAAGGCCTATTTTTATTAAAGTATTACCTATAAAAAATTTTGAAACATGCTCTTTCATAAGCTTATCTGCTCTAGTAAAAATAATAGTCTGCTTTTCTAGAACGTAATTAGCCAATCTGAATATTTAAAACAAAAATGCTAACAAATTTTAACTGCAATGTTTTTAATGACATAACACCACTTTGAACAACAGTACAATGTCTGGTTGACTTTACAGGAATGTTTTGAGAAAACTAGCAGACACCTTTATTTTATATTTGCTGAGTTCGTGTGTGTTAGGTCCAAAGTGATAATTCTATTCATCTGTAGATGAACTCTGCAATTCGATACCCCCGGGCTACATGGGTTCTAGCCCAAACAGAAAATTCAAGATTAAAAACTATTTAGGCTATAAGCTCTCACTTAAATTTCTAGATGTTTAGGTTAACTGAAATACTACACCATCAACCAGGATGATGAAAGCTCTAAGTGTCTAATTAATATCACTTTCCACAATAATTCCTAAAGCCTAAATGCCTCAATAGAATCTTCTAATGCCTTCCTCAAACTGTTTTTCTGCTTAGTTTACTTCAATGGCAATTACTTACTTCTCAAAACAGATTTTTATATTTATCTACAGCTACTTATTTTGTACTTTACACTTCTCAAAGTACTGTCATATCAATATTATCACTTCAATCTCTCAATAATCTTTAACAATCCATTCTCATAGTAAACAGTGACCATGATTCAGGAAACCTTCCAGTGGGATTCACTTTAACGCTCCCAAGTACCTGCCTGCAAATGGGCTCTCCGCTTACATTATGTAACCTACCTCAGTATCTTACTGGTCTATTCACCAAACACAATGATCCTCCCCTTTTCTCAATTTTTTAAAACATAAATCCTTAATATACAAAGCTCTCCTTTCATTTTTTTGGTTAGGATTTTTATATTTATCTACATCTACTTATTTTGTACTTTACACTTTATACCTAAGTGACACATGTACTCTTATGAAAGAAAGCCCGACAAGATTTCAAAAGTAAATTTTTGCTTTTGAACCCACCTTCTTAAACTTGCTTACTGGATGAAACAGCGTAGGAATTATTGTTTTAAGGTCCCTGACTTCCTCCCCTCACCTCCAGGAGAAGATACCATCATTTTCACTTTCTCTGTACTAAACAGTTTAGTACCGAATGTTAAGTACAGAAAAAATACATAATTTAAAACTCAAATTTTAAAGATTTAATGACTCCTAATTTATCTTATCTTTTAATAAGAACATAGGATTAAAAAACTTACTTTATGCATTTTAACTAGTACTGGTTTATTTCATAACCTTTTTCTACATTTGGGATTAAAGTATTTCATATTTTTCTGAAGATAATTTTACCCCCAAATTAAATTTAATTATAAATATGCATAATGGGGAACTTCTTCCTGTGCCCTAAAAAAATCATTATCATCCTTGGTATTTTCAGAAGAGGATGAAATGTACAATTTTAGTAATGGTAAAATACTTTTTCCAGTAAGCACAGGAATTGATAATGTTAAAATGAAAATCATAGGCACCAGACGTTCATTCACCGACCAATTTAAGAAGCCAAAAGTGTAACTTACAGACATCTATTTTTCTCCCCTACGATTTCTAAGGGAAACAAGAGTAACCGAATCTTGCAAATCGTGAATGCTTTCAAAGTTCTCAATAAGGTTCCCACAATATCCCCTTCCCCAAAAGAAGTAAATAATCCTAAAATGGCAGGATACTAAAGGACACTTACTACACTGAAGTTTGGGGAAGGGTAGAAAGAAGTAACAAATTAGAAAAGCTGCCTTCTAGATTGTCCCCAACTGTTTGTTTAGTAAAATGCTAAGGAAACAAATAATAATAAACAAATATTACCTCTGTCCTCATTCCCCCAAAATTGTAATTCAGAGAAAAGTGAGTCTTTTTTTCACTCTAGGGAAAGAACACTATTCGTGTATGAAAAATTTACTAAACAGCTCAAGAAAATACAATCACCATGATGAATCCCATTATAAAGTATTCTATGTTCTAGAGTAGGGTTTTTATCCACAGATAACCAAAGATAAAAAGAAAATGGAAAGTTAAAGACAGATTTTTCACAGCTTAATTTTTCTATCACGCAACAATTATCATTTATTACATCCATACTTTAATTCAAACATCCAGTATTTCCACAATCCAAAACTCCAACCCCACTGCCCACACAAAATAACTTAAAATCCCACTTTAAGACTCAAGAACTGTAAGTGGAAAAAATGGAAAACAGCTAAATGACAGACAGTATTTTAAAAAATCATGGCCTTGGAAGTCAGACAGATGGGAGGTGATTCCCAGTTCTGCCACTTATTTGTGATGTTAATTCAGGTAAGTCACCATCTAACTCTCAATTTTATTATTGTAAAATGAGAATCACCTCAGAATTAAATGAAAATTTCCGGGATAGAAGTAGCATAGTTACCCTTCTCCTAACACTATTAATTACAAAAACCTTTGATTTCAAAGCCCTATTTTATAAAATTTATTTCACAGGTCTGTTTCCAAACTAAGAATGGAAACTGTAATTTCTAAAAATAAATAAAATAATGTGTTTTCGATTTTAATGACTGCAACAACCAGGGAGGCTGAGGCTTTTGGATGAAACCTTGAATTGTTTTATCACTATACTATTTTTTCTAAGAACAGTTGGAAAGTTGCTTTACTATACTTTCTTCTCCCAACTTATCTGAACACACAGTGGGACCTCTGGTAGTCTTGATTTTTCTTACGTTTCCTTGTGGCTCCAATGCATTTCCAACACATAAAAGGAAAAGAGATGAACAAAAGCTACAGCTCCTAGTAAACAATTTTTTATTGAATATTTTATTAAGATATAACATGCATAAAGTATGCCAAACAGTACATAACGCTGAAGTTAATTTGGAAGTGGTAGATAAACGAACATTACTGCTAATAAGCAACAGTGCAAAATTTAAAGCAATTCTAGTAGATTCTCAAGGCCAAGTCTCTTGATGAACTGACATCATCATCATCACAAAATTCTTTCAAATAATTCCTGGGATCTACTACATGCCAGAAAGCAATCTCAACTGTCAGTGAAACAACTAAGTGACAAAACTAAGTCCCTGCCCACTTGGAGCTTACATTCTCCTGGGAGAAACTAAAAATTGATAGATTTTATTGAGAAAGCACTAAGTATAAGCTACTGTTGTTTAACCTGTTTAAAACGTACTACCTATGTGACCTTGAGCAAGTTAACTAACCACTCCATACCTCAGTTTCATCCTGTCAATTGGGAATTATAATAGTACCTACCACATACAGTTCATGGGGGAATTTAATGAATACAATATTAATGCCTACCAAATAGTAAATGCTGAATGTATAGTAGCCATTTAACACTTCAATATGTTGACTTTTGATAATGATGTTGGAGCAGAAAACTTCTACATAAAGCAAATATTATACTTTAAAGGAATAATTTATCACTTTAGCCTCTCTTCTTTTATTCTGGAAAAAGTTTTCTAAAATATAATTTAAATCCAAATTTCAGATAAGCAAATATAATTCTAAATGACCCCTAAAGTTATAGATAATTCTCATATGCTATTAAAAAAACTATTAATTTGTTTCCTAGTCAAATCACTACTACCAAAATTCAGGAACACTGCTCATTATTATCATGTAAATAAACGTGAAATTCAATTCTTCCTCATTTGTTGGAAATGAGGCTTGTTTAACACTTGCCATTACTTTCTCATAATTTAACATAATATGTTTCCCCTACTATTCTAGGGCTCAAGAAGAAACATTTCCACCTCCTAAGCAGTTAAAAACCTGAAACTTGGGACGTTCACATTTCCAAAGCAGGGCTGACATGGAAACTAAGAGAGTAGAAGAAAAATGGGAAACTGAGGCCATGGGGACACATTTGTGGTCCTTACTAAAAACCACATTCTAGACCAGTGCTATCCAATAGAAATATAACATAAGCCACAAATGTACTTTATTTTTTTCCAATTATTCATAAGTGATTGTATTTTTTTTAATTGAAATATAGTTGATTTACAATGCTGTGTCAGCTTCTGGTATACAGCAAAGTGATTCAGTTATACTTATATATGCTTTTTTTTTAAATGGTAATTATATGACCATTTCTCTTTTTTTTTTTTTTTTGAATTTATTTATTTATTTTTGCTATGTTGGGTCTTTGTTTCTGTGCGAGGGCTTTCTCTAGTTGTGGCAAGCGGGGGCCACTCTTCATCTCAGTGCGCGGGCCTCTCACTATCGCGGCCTCTCCTGCCGCGGAGCACAGGCTCCAGACGCGCAGGCTCAGTAGTTGTGGCTCACGGGCCTAGCTGCTCCGTGCCATGTGGGATCCTCCCAGACCAGGGCTCGAACCCGTGTCCCATGCATTAGCAGGCAGATTCTCAACCGCTGCGCCACCAGGGAAGCCCATATATATGCTTTTTAAAAAAAATATTTATTTAGTTATTTGGCTGCGTCGGGTCTTAGTTGCAGCACTCCGGATCTTTAGTTCAGCATGTGTGATCTAGCTCCCTAACCAGGGATTAAACCCAGGGCCCCTGCATTGGGAGTGTAGAGTCTTAGCCACTGGACCACCATAGAAGCCCCCATATATATTCTTTTTCATATTCTGTTCCATTATGGTTTATTACAGGATATTTAATATAGTTTCCTGTGCTAAACAGTACGACGTTGTTATCTATTTTATATATAGCAGTTTGTATCTGCTAATCCCAAATTCCCAATTTATCCCTTCCACACCCCCTTCCCCTTTAGTAACCATAAGTTTGTTTTCTATGTAAGTCTGTTTCTATTTTGTAAATAAGTTCATTTGCATCTTTTGGGGGGGGCGGGGGGCATGCAACTTGCGGGATCTTAGTTCCCCAACCAGGGCTTGAACCCGGGCCACCTCAGTGAAGGCACTGAGTCCTAACCACTGGACCTCCAGGGAATTCCCCATTTGTACCATTTCTTTAGGTTCCACATATAAGTGATATGATATTTGTCTTTCTCTGACTTATATAATCTCTAGGTCCATCCATGTTGCTGCAAATGGAATTATTTCATTCTTTATATGGCGGACTAGTATGCCATCATGTGTGTATATGTATATGTATATACACATCTTTTTTATCCATTCATCTGTTGATGAACATTAAGGTTGCTCCCATGTCTTGGCTATTGCAAATAGTGCTGCTATGAACACTGGGGTGCATGTATCTTTCTGTATTATAGTTTTATCTGGATATACGCCCAGGAGTGGGATTGCTGGATCATATGGCAACTCTAGTTTTTTAAGGAACCTCCATACTATTTTCCATAGTAGCTGCACCAATTTACAGTCCCACCAATAACATGGGAGGGTTCCCTTTTCTCCACACCCTCTCCAGCATTTAAAATTTGTAGATTTTTTAATGATGGCCATTCTGACTGGTATGAAGTGATACTTCACTGTAGTTTTGATGTGCACTTCTCTAATAATTAATGACGTTGAGCATTGTTTCATGTGCCCACTGGTCATCTGTATGTTTTCTTTAGAGAAATGTCTATTTAGGTTTCCTGTCCATTTTTTGATTGGGTTGTTTGGTTTTTTTGTTATTGAGCTGTATGAGCCGTTTGTATATTTTGGAAATTAAGCCCTTGTTGGTCACAACATTTGCAAATATCTTCTCCCAGTCCACAGGTTGTCTTTTCGTTTTGTTCATGGTTTCCTTTGCTATGCAAAAGCTTTTAAGTTTGGTTAGGTCCCATTTGTTTATTTTTGCTTTTAATTCTATTGCCTTGGGAGACTGACCTAAGAAAACACTGGTACAATTTATGCCAGAAATGTTTTGCCTATGTTTTCTTCTAGGATTTTTATGGTGTCATGTCTTATATTTTAAGTCTTTAAGCCATTTTGAGTTTATTTTTGTGTATGGTGTGAGGGAGTGTTTTACAAATGTATTTTTAAATTTTTCTACTAATCACATTAAAAAGAGTAAAAGGAAACAGGAGAAATTAATTTTAATATTTACCTCCAATATATTAAAAATTATTTTAATATGTAATTAAAATTTCTGAGATACTTCACATTTTATAATACTAAATCTTCAAGATTCAGTGTCTTACAATTACAGCACCTTTCAATTTGGAATGGCCACACTTCAAGTGTTCTAAAGCCACATGTGATAGGCAGATCCACAGAAACAGAAAGTAAAATATCGGTTTCTCAGGGAGGAGGGGAAAATAGGAAGGATCTTTTGGGGGTGACAAGAATGTTCTGGAATTATATACTTGTAATAACTGCACAACCTTGTTATACTAAAAACCACTGACTAATACACTTTTTAAAAGAGTAATTTTTTTTAAACTTGAAGGAAAAGAAAAAAATCACACATAGCTAGTGGGTACAGTACTGGACAGTGTAGCTCCAAAGAACCAGGAAATAATAGCCTCTCCAATTACAGAAACAGTGTGCCATTAAAATCTTACTTTCTGGACTTTTGTCATCACACTTCACACAATCTAGAATACAGAATAATTACAGTTCTGAACCTACTAATTCCATGAATATTTATTAAGTACCCACCATTTGCAAGGCAAATAGGTACTGGTGGTAAAATCATCAACCAGAAATGTTCTCTAACCTACTTTATCCCCATAAATAGAGTTTTCATTCTAAGGTATTAAACAACAAATTATATAATTTTTAAATGAAGGATAGGATATCATGAGTCATGATTAAGAAGAGGATTCCCTCAGGAAATCACCTTTAAACGATTTAACTTAGGCAATGACAGCATTTCAGGCAGAAAGTTCATCCTGTGCAAAGTAGAGGCGAGGAAGGACTTGGCATGTTTAGAAATTGAAAAGCCACCAATGTGACTAGAATACACAGAATAAAAGAGCAGAAATGAGGGAGGGAAAGTAGGCAGGAGCCAGATTACGCAGGGCCATGAAGAACAATAAGAAAAAAAATGTTGTGACAAGACAAACAGATTTGGGTCTTTTAAAACATCCTGGCTGCAGTGGGAGGGAAATGCCTGGAGGGAGATTAAAGCAGATACAGAGAAGAAGGTTAGGAATCCAGTGAGAGTGATTAGAAAGTACACCGAGATGAAGAGAAGCAGATGAATTAAGACCAGCAGGAGATAAAATTTATAGAACTTAGTTATTATATACTAAAACTGTATGATCTTAAGGAAGGAACAAGGATCACTCTTACGGTTTTGATTTTTCACTGGGTGGATGGTAAAACAATAACTAAGATAAGGAAATGGGAAATTGAGGGGTCAGAGTTTGGGGAAGAGGGAAAATCAAAAATTCAGCTTTGGACATGTTGAAAAAAGATATTTATGAAAATCCAAAAGGCCAAGTAGACAGTTGAAAATTCAGGTCTAGAGTTCAGGAGTGAGCTTGGCTGAATATACAGTGAACAAGAGGAAAATCCAGGATACTCTGTTATCACTGGCACCAAAGAAAGAAAAATGTTTCAAAGAGAAGAGCAGTTAGGGCTTCCCTGGTGGTGCAGTGGTTAAGAATCCGCCTGCCAGTGCAGGGGACACGGGATCGAGCCCTGATCCAGGAAGATCCCACCTGCCACAGAGCAACTAAGCCCGTGCACCACAACTACTGAGCCTGCACTCTAGAGCCCACAAGCCACAACTACTGAGCCCACACACCACAACTACTGAAGCCCGCGCACCACAACTACTGAGCCCGCACACCACAACTACTGAAGCCTGCGCGCCTAGAGCCATTGCTCTGCAACAAGAGAAGCCACCGCAATGAGAAGCCTGCGCATCACAACGAAGAGCAGCCCCTGCTTGCCACAACTTGAGAAAGCCCGCACGCAGCAACGAAGACCCAACGCAGCCAAAAGTAAATAATTTATAAAAAAAAAAGCAGAGTAGTTAATGTTGCTGAGAGATTAATAATAACAAATACACCATATAAGCTGTATCCTAACTGACTTATATGTAATAATTCATTTAACCCTCACAACTTTGTGTTTACCAATAAGGAAACTAAGACACAAAGCGATCACACACAGCTAATAATCAGAAAAGCCTGGTTCTAAAGATGATGCAGGAGCCAAGGCATATACATTCTATTTCACCGACTCTTAAGATACCATCAATTATAGGATGCCCCAGTGTCTGCCCAGTAAGAAATACATACCACCATTTACACTATGACACAATATTTACCATTTATAATTTTTATTTTACACTTAACTCAAAGAGACTTTAGACTTTACATATATTACTATTAAGACTGCACAAAGAAAAAATATGCAAAAATTATCTTCTTCATAGTGAAAGCCCTGAATGTGCACACACACAAACTTCCGAAAACACATACAAGAAATCGGCAATGGTGGATCTCTGAGGGTAAGAAAACGAAGAATTATGGATCTGAGGTAAATGGGAGACCATGGTGCTGTTTGAAAATTATTTTAAACACATACACATGTAACTTTTGCTCTGAATGAAACACTTTAAAAAGGCTGAGCAGCAGGGAGGTCTTTGCAAAGTGAAAAGATAAAAACACCCACTATTAACTGGATAGTCATGAATGGTGAGGAAATGGAGAGCATGATTAGAGAGAACTCCTCCAAATGTTGGCTATAAAGGGGGAAGTGAGAAACAAAGCAGTAGTTTGGATGAAGAAAGAGGGCAGAAGGTGGGGTTTCTTTATAACATAGCCATTAAACAGTATGTTTAAATGCTCATGACACAGCTATGGTAGAGTTAGACGTTTAAAAGTAAGGATGGCAGATAATGTAATGAAGAAGATGGAATGGGGTAGAATGGGTGAAATCTGAAATGAGAAGAATAAATGACTGTCCAAACTGAAAATCAACTACTCTTCTTAGAACCATCAGAGACTTGAAGTCACAGGGTCAACCACAGCCCCCATAACTGGAGAGACAAACGGGCAGAAAAAGAGAATCAAACCAGAACAAAAGCTCACAAGCATCTCTGCTTGAACCACTACCAGAGTATGAAAACCTAAATTGTAATTGACATTGCTGGAGGCACAGTGGGGATAAATTTGAGAGTGAAAAACTCCCAGGGGGCCCTACCACTTTTGTGAATTTTTACCTCCAGGATTCGTACAAGGTTTTCACAGTGAAGATCAGAGAAAAATCCCCTCATGCTTCTGGCAAGGGAAGGGAGAAAGTAGCCATTTCTCTTATTTAGAAATAAGCCCAGAGTATTTGATTCTTCTTAACAAAGCCTGCCCACAAGCGAAACTATTTCACCAGAGCATAACATCAATTGGGGTTTTAATAGATCTAACCAACCTGAGAGAGGGGCAATACCCTCCAGCCCACTCTAGCCTGACACCTATAGCTACTGCAAATCGTAAACACAGCCTAAACCCTAGCTAGATAAACATAAAAGGTAACACTAAAGACCTACTTGTATAGTTCCTTTTCTAGTACATTATGCCTGGCTTTCAAGAAAAAAATTACAAGGCATACTAAAAGACAAAAAACACAGTTTAAAGAGGCAGAGTAAGCATCAGAACCAGACTCAGATATGGCAGAAATGTTGGAATTAGACTGGAAACTTAAAACTATGACTAATATGCTAAGTGCTGTAACAGAGAGAGTTGACAACATCCAAAACACATGGGTAATGTAAGCAGAGAGATGGACTCTAAGAAAGAATCAGAAGGAAATGCTAGAAATCAAAGATTGTTAACAGAAAAAAAAATGCTTTTGATGGACTCATTAGTACATAAATGTGGAGAAAGAATCAGTGAGCTAGAAGAAGTGTCAATAGAAACTTCCAAAACTGAAATGCAAAGGAAAAACACATGAAAAAGACAACAGAATATCCAAAAGGTGAAACATATGAGTAATGGGAATACCAGAAGGAGAAGAAAACAAGAAATATTTGAAGTAATAACTAAGAATTTCCCTAAATTAATGACAGATACCAAATCACAGATCCAGGAAGCTCAGAGTTCAAACCAAAATCTATACCTAAGCATACCATATTCAAACTGAAGAAAATCAGAACAAAGAAAACATCTTGAAAGAAGCCAGAGGAAAAAAAACACCTTGCCTATACAGGAGCAATGATAAGAGTTACATTAGACTTCTCTTCGGATTCATGGAAGCTAGAGGAGAATAAAGTGATACATTTAAAATGTTTTAAAAAAAAAGCCCCACCAACCTAGATATCTATATCCAATGGAATTATCCCTCAGAACTCAACAATAAAGACTTTTCAGATAAACAAAAATTAAGGGAATCTATTGCCAGCAGACCTGCCTTGCAAGAAATGTTAAAAGAAATTCTTCAGAAAGAAGGATAATGATATCGATCAGACACTTTGAATGTATTTAAAGAAAGCAACAGCATTAGGAAAGGAATAAATGAAGATGAAATAAAATATGCACTACCCATGAAGTAATGTAGTGTTATCTGGAAGAGCATTTTTTTGGGGGGGCTGTGCTACACAGCTTGCAAGATCTTAGTTCCCCAACCAGGGATCGAACCCAGGCCCCCCGTCAGTGGAAGTGCAGAGTCCTAACCACTGGACCACCAGGGAATTCCTAGAAGAGCACTTTTAAGTAAGTGTGTATGGTAATTCAAGGGTAAAGTTTTGTTTTTTTTTTTAAAAAGCACAACTGCTACGCTAAGAGAAGAAAAAAACTAAGACTAGAATCATATAAAATGATCAATTAAAAACAAGGCAGAAAAGAGTGAAAGACAAAAAAAGAACAAGGGCAATAAAAAGAAAACCATTTAAAAATATGGTAGGCATTAATCCAGCTATCAGTTATGATCTTACATGTCAATGGTCTAAATAATTAAAATATACTGTTGAAGTAGACAAAAAATGGATTCAACTTCATGTTGTCTATGAAAAATCACTTTAAATACAACACCAAAACACAGGCAACAAAAGTAAAAATAAAACAGACTACATCAAAATGAAAAACTTCTGTATATCAAAGCATACAATCAACAGAGTGAAAAGGTAACCTATGGAATAGGAGAAAATATTTGCAAATCATATAAATGACAAGTGGTTAATATCCAAAATATATAGAGCTCTTAAACTCAACAACAAAAAACAAACAACGTAATTTAAAAATGGCAAAGTGGGACTTCCCTGGTGGTCCACTGGTTAAGAATCTGTCTTGCAATTCAGGGGACGTCAGTTCGATCCCTGGTCAAGGAACTAAGATCCCACATGCTGCAGGCCAACTAAGCCCACATGCCACAACTAGACAGCCTGCATGCCGCAACTACATAGCCTATGCGCACTGGAGCCCACGTGCCACAACTAGAGAAAAGCTGCAACTAAGACCACAACGAAGAGCCCGTGCACCCCAACTAAGACCCGACGCAGCCAATAAATAAATAAATAATGAATGAATGAATATTTTTTAAAATAATAGGGAAACCATTAAAAAAATTTTTAATGGCAAAGTACTTGAATAGACATTTCTCCACAAGATATACAAATGGCCATCAAGTGCATAAAAAGATGCTCAATTCACTATGCAACTATCATTAGGAAAATGCAAATCGAAACCACAATGAGATACCACCTCGCATCCACTAAGATGGCCACTATCAAAAACACTGGAAATAACAAGTGTTGGCAAGGATGTGAAGAAACTGGAACTCTGTGCACTACTGGTGGGAATATAAAATGGTGTGGCCACAATGGAAAACAGTATAATTCATCAAAAAATTGAAAACACACACACACACACACAAAAAAAAAAAGATAAAAAGGAAAACAGAATTACCATGTGATCCAGCAATTCCACTTCTGGGTACATACTCAAAAGAACTGCAGCAGGGTCTCAAATAAGATAATCTGCACACTCATGTTCATGATGGCATTATTCAAAAAAGCCAAAAGGTGGAAGAACCCAAGTGCCTACTGGCAGATGAATAAATAAACAAAATGTGGTGTACACAATGGATTATTCAGCCTTAAAAAGGAAGGAAATCTGACACGTTACAACATGGATGCACCTTGAGGACATTACGATAAGTGAAATAAGTCAGTCACAAAAAGATACTTTATGATTCTACTTACAGAGTCAGAAAGTAAAATGGTAGTTACCAGGAGCTGGGGGTAGAGGGAAAAGGGAGTTATTGTTCACTGGGTATAGACTTTCAGTTTTGCAAGATGAATACACTCTGGAGAGTGGATTCACGGCAACGTGAATGGTTAAGATGGTGACTTTTCTGTGTATTTTACAACATCACAATTTTGAAAAAAAAAGTAAAGGGACGGAGAAAAATATACTAATCCAAAGAAAGTTGTAGTGGGGATTTCCCTGGTGGTCCAGTGGTAAAGAATCTGCCTTCCAATGCAGGGGATGTGGTTCGATCCCTGGTCAGGGAACTAAGATGCCACACGCCATGGGGCAACTAAGCCTGCGCACTGCAAGTACTGAGCCCACGCTTTCTGGAGCCCACTCACCACAACTAAAGAGAAGCCCGTGTGCCACAATGAAGAGCCCATGAGCTGCAACGTTTGATCCCACATGCCGCAACAAAGATCCCGTGTGCCACAACTAAGACCCAATGCAGCCAAATAAATATAGATAAATAAATAAGTTTTTTTTTAAAAAAAGAAAATTGCAGTCATTTTAATTTCAGACAAAGCAGATTTCACAGCAAGGAAAATTACCAGGAATAAAGAGGGACATCACATAATGATAAACAGGTCAATTATCCAAGAAGACATTAAAAATACTTAAACTGGGGACTTCCCCGAGGACTTCAATGGGGAACTAAGATCCCACAAGCCGCTCGGCATGGCCAAAAACACAAAACAAAAACAACAAAAAACTTAAACTGTATGAGCATAACAACAGAGTTTCAAAATACATAAGGCAAAAGCAACAGAACTACAAAGAGAGTTAGATGAGTTCAGTATTACAGCCAAAGACTACAACACTCCTCTGCCAGTATTTGACAGATCCACAGGCAGAAAGACAGTAAGGACACAGCTGAACTAATTAGCACCAACAATCAAACTGGATCTAATTGATAACCATAGACTATTTCATGCAACAGCAAGATACACATTCTTCTCAAGGTCACACAGAATATTTACCAGGTAAACCATATTTGGGGCCACAAAACACACCTTACAAATTCAGAAGAACAGAAATCATACAAAGCATGCTTTCACACCACAATGGAGTTAAACTAGAAATCAATGACAGAAAGATGGCAGGAAAACCTCAAAATACTAAACAACACAGTTCTAAATAACACGAGTAAAATAAGACATATTAAGAGAAATTGTTTAACATTTCCAACTTTGAAAACAAAAGTACAACTTAACAGAATTTGTGGGATTTCATGAAGTATAGTGCTTAGAGCAAAATTCACACTGAATGCATGTATTAGAAAAGAAGAAAAAACCAATAATCTAAGATTCTACCTTACGGAACTAGAAAAAGAAAAAATTAAATACAAAGGAAGCAAAAGAAAAATTAATTTAAAGATTAGAGCAGAGGGACTTCCCTGGGGCACAGGTTCGATCCCTGGTTGGGGAACTAAGATCCCACATGCCGCACAGTGCGGCCTAAAAAAATAAAAATAAAACTTAGAGCAGAAATCAATGAAATTGAAAACACAAAGGAAAATCAACCAAACCAAAAGCTGGTCCCTTGAAACAATCAAGTAAATTGATGGGCCTCTAGATAGGTTAACAATAACAACAAAAAAGAGACAAGACACAAATTACTAAATATCAGAAATGAAAGAGACCATCTCTACTAATCTCACAGACAAAGGAATAAAAGAGTACTGCGAATGATTATGCTCACAAATTTGATAACCTAGATGTAGTAGACTGATTCTCTGAAAGACACACTCCGTCAAAACAAAAATAAATAGATACTCTGAATAAGGACTAATATTTGTTAAGGAAGTTGAATAATTAATAACTTTCCAAAACAAAAAGCACCAGCCCCAGATGGTGTCAAAGATGAATTCTACCAAACATTTATGGAAGAAATTCCCTACAATCTCTTTCACAGAATAGTTGCAAAATACTTCCTAATTCATTCTGTGAGGCCAGCATTACCCTAATACTAAAAGGAGACAAACACAGATGAAAGGAAAACTACAGACCAATATCTCTCATGAACAGGGATGCAAAAATCGTCAATGAAATATTAGCAAACTGATTCCAATAACATATAAAAATAATTATACACCACAATCAACTGGGATTTTTTTAAACATCTTTATTGGAGTATAATTGCTTTACAATGTCGTGTTAGTTTCTGCTGTATAACAAAGTGAATCAGCTATATGTATACATATATCCCCACCAAGTGGGATTTAATCCCAGGTATATACAAGTCTGGTTCAACATTCAAAAATAAAATTAGTGTAATCCAACCAATCAACAGGCTAAAAAACAAAAACCACATGATCATATCAAAAGGTGCAGGAAAACCATGTGATGAAATCTGACACTCATTCACAATAAAAACTCTCCGTAAGTCAGGAATAGAGTGAAACTCTCTCAACTTGGTAAAGAATATCTGCAAAAAAGCTACAATGAACATCATACTAATTGGTGAGAAACTCAACACTTTCCCAGTAAGATCGGGTACAATGTGAGGATATCCCCTCTTGCCACTCCTTTTCAACATCATACTTGAAGTTCAAGCCAATGTAATAAAATAAGAAAAGGAAATAAAAGGTGTACTATTGGGAAGGAAAAAATAAAACTGTCTTTGTTTGAAATAATCATCTCTGTAGAAAATCTGAAAGAACAGAGTAATTCCTAGAACAAGCAAGTGATGATACGAAGGTTGCAGGATACACGGTTAACATACAAAAGTCAACTGCCGTCCTACATACCAGGAGTAAACAAGCAGAATTTGAAATTAAAAACATAATACCAGGGCTTCCCTGGTGGAGCAGTGGTTGAGAGTCCGCCTGCCAATGCAGGGGACATGGGTTCGTGCCCCCGTCCAGGAAGATCCCGCATGCTGCGGAGCGGCTGGGCCCATGAGCCATGGTCGCTGAGCCTGTGCATGCAGAGCCTGTGCTCCGCAACGGGAGAGGGCCACAACAGTGAGAGGCCCGCATACCTCAAAAATAATAATAATAAAAAAAAATAATAATACCACTTACATTAACATCAAAAATTTAAAAAAGAAAAAAATACTTAGGTATAAATCTAACAAAGTATGTGCAAAAACTATATGAGGAAAACTACAAAACCCTGATGAATGATAACAAAGAAGAAGCAAAAAAATAAAGGACACTACCTAATTTCAATACTTACTATAAAGTTACAGACCTCAAGACAATGTAATATTGGCCAAAGATTTAACAAATAAGTCAATGCAATAGAATAGACAGCCCAGAATGAGACCCACATAAATACAGTCAACTGATCTTTAAAAAAAAAAAGCAAAGGCAATACAACAGAATAAAGACAGTCTTTTCAACAACAGTGCTGAAACAACAAAATATACACATGCAGGAAATTCCCTGGTGGCCTAATGGTGAGGATTTCAGCTTTTGCTGCCATGGCCTGGGTTCAATCGCTGGTGTGAGAACTGAGATCCCACAAAAAACAACAACAACAAAAAACCACATCCTAGGCACAGACCTTACACCATTCACAAAAATTAACTCAAAATGGATCACAAACATAAATATAATATATAAAAGTATAAAGCATGGGTATGACTATGATTTTTTAAGATACAACACCAAAGGAACAATTCATGAAAGAAATAACTGATAAGTAGGACTTCATTAAAATAAAAAACTGTTCTGCAAAAGACAATGTCAAGAGAGCGAAGACAAGCCACAGACTGAGAGACTATACCTGCAAAAGAAATATCCGATAAAGGACTGTTATCCAAAATACACAAAAAACTCTTAAACTTCAACAATAAGATAACAACCTAATTTAAAATTGGGCCAAAGCGGGCTTCCCTGGTGGCGCAGTGGTTGAGAGTCCGCCTGTCGATGCAGGGGATACGGGTTCGTGCCCCGGTCCGGGAGGATCCCACATGCTGTGGAGCGGCTGGGTGCATGAGCCATGGCCGCTGAGCCTGCGCGTCCGGAGCCTGTGCTCCGCAATGGGAGAGGCCACAACAGTGAGAGGCCCGCGTACCGCAAAATAAAAGTAAAAAAATAAAAATAAATTTATGCGTTCTACAACTATTATCAAAAAGACAATAAATAACAAGTGTTGGTAAGGACGTGGGAAAAGGGAACCTTTGTGCACTGTTGGTGGGAATATAAATTGGCCGCAGCCACCATGGAAAACAGTATGGAGGTTCCTCAAAAGATTGAAAAAAAAAAAAAAGGATCAAAGGGACTTCCCTGGTGGTGCAGTGGTTAAGAATCCACCTACCAATGCAGGGGACATGGGTTCGAGCCCTGGTCCGGGAAGATCCCACATTCCACGGAGCAACTAAGCCCGTGCGCCACAACTACTGAGCCTGCACTCTAAAGCCCTCAAGCCACAACTACTGAAACCCACACACCTAGAGCCCATGCTTCACAACAAGAGAAGCCACCACAATGAGAAGCCCGCGCACCTGAACGAAAAGTAACCCCTGCTCACCGCAACTAGAAAAAAGCCTGTGCGCAGCAACAAAGCCCCAACACAGCCAAAATAAATAAATAAAAAAATTTTTTTTTAAAAAGGCCAAAGATCCAAACAGACACCTCACCAAAGAAGACACACAGATGGCAAATAAGCATATGAAAAGACACCCCAGTCAAGTCATGGGGAAATGCAAATTAAAGTGAGATACCGCTACACACCTATTAGAATGGCACAAATCCAGCACACTGACAAGAGCAAATGCTGACACGGTTGTGGAGCAAGAGGCACTCTCATTCATTACTGGTGGGAATAGAAAATTATACAGCCACTGTGGAAGACAGTTTGGCAGTTTCTTAAAAAACTAAACATACTCTTACCATATGATCCAGCAATCACACTCCCTGGTAATTACCAAAGGGATGTGAAAAGTTATGTCCACACAAAAACCTGCACACAGATGTTTATAGCAGCTTTATTCATGATTGCCAAAACGTGGAAGCCAACAAGATGTCGTTTAACAGGAGAATGGATAAACAAGCTGTTGCATCCAATGAAATATTATACAGCAATAAAAATAATTATCAAGCCATGAAGAGATATGGAGAAAACTTAACTACACATTATTAAGTGAAACAAGCAAATCTGAAAAGGCTATATATTACACAATCCCAACCCTATAACATTCTGGAAAAGCAAAACTATGGAGACAGTTAAAAAATCAGTGGTTGTCAGTGTTTTGAAAGAGGGAAGGATGAACAGGCAGAGCACAGAGGATTGTTAGGGCAGTGAAAATACTCTGTACAATACTATAAGGATAAATACGTGTCATTATACATTTGTCCAAACTCACAGAATAAACAACACCAAGAGTGAACCCTAAGGTAAACTATGGACTTTGGGCGATTATGACATATCAATGTAGATTCAACCACTGTAAAAGATATATATGTTGGTGGGGGATGTTGATAATGGAGAAGGCTATGCATGTGTGGGGGCAGGAGGTATACGGGAAATCTCTGTACGTTCCTCTCAATTTTGCTGTGAACGTGACAGCTATTTTTCTTTTCTAAGTCTTCAAGTTAAAAAAATGAGTACTAAACATTCAAGTGTTCACGATATGTAAAGAAAAAAAAAATAGAACAGAAAGTATTTATTCTATGATTACCAACTATACAAATTTGCAGAATAAAAACTAAAAAGATTGTAAAAATGAAAAACAGCCTTTGCATGTTTCTGAGACAACTGGAGAAATCTGAATATGGACTTTATTACATGATATCGACATGTTTTGGTTAATCTGTTAGATGTAATAATGGTACTTCTGTGTAAGAATATATTTTTAAAGATATTAATACATGCTGAGAATATCAAAGACATTTATATGTGAAGCTATAGAGACAAGATAACCTAGATATGCTTTAAAATTCCCAAATAAAGAAAAGGCAAGATGAAAATTATCCTTGAGCCACTAAAGTATTTCCTAGACCTGGAAGATCCAAAAATATTTGTCAATCAATTACCATATCCACAGACACAACAGAGGCTTAAAATAAAAAGTTTGAGAGACAAAAATATTAGAATATTAACTGTTAAATAATATTAATATATCTAAATAACTAGAAATTTAATTAGTTCATGAAAATGAAAGGCATTCTGTCAAAGTTGAAAGTTGTTTGTTAAAGTTTATGCAAATAAAAATGAAGATAAACATAAAATGGAAGCACAAAGTTACGAATTCCAACAATAAATTTACACGTTGTTGAACTCTTCAAATGTGTCACCATATATATTAAAATCAAAATCCAGGGCTTCCCTGGTGGCACAGTGGTTGAGAGTCCGCCTGCCGATGCAGGGGACAAGGGTTCGTGCCCCGGTCTGGGAAGATTCCACATGCTGCGGAGCGGCTGGGCCCGTGAGCCATGGCCGCTGAGCCTGCGCGACCCGAGCCTGTGCTCCGCAACGGGAGAGGCCACAATGGTGAGAGGCCCGCGTACCACAAAAAAAAACAAAAACAAAAATACTCAAGTAATTTGTTCAGAAATATCATAATAAAACACTACAAAATAAAAATTTATTTTAAATTTTTATTAATCATTTAATGGCATTCTCTTGTCAAAATCTAAAGGACTATATAAAACTCTCTTACCAACTAATCAGGTGTCAGAAGGCTGTTCTTAGATCTCTTTGTTCAAAAGTCTTGTGATACTGCACAAGCTTTCCTTTACAACATCTATCATCACACAGAGCTAAAATAACTTTTAGTGTGTCTGTACTCTTGTTTGTATTTATGGAAGTTCATAAACTTGTAGACGAAAAATACTGCTTGCAGTATCCGTAAACAAAGGATGTTGCAGCCATCTAGCATTCAGCCACTGCACCCAGTCCTGACAGTGTACCCTGAGGGGATTCAGGATGGAAAAAAGCAGGATACATACAGGCCCTAAATAGTTAAGGTGCATATCAAAGGAACGATTTCAATGAGTCCAAACTCTCCCATCTTCCCATACATAGAAAAGTGTTAAATTCATTACCCTGAGATGTCTGGTTTTCTTTAATTAATGGTAATCTTTTGATGTTCCGACTACCTGGTTTTTGTTGCAAAACTCCTGTAAGTCCTGGCTCCTCCCTTACCTCTTTGGACCGGTTCCTCAGAGCAATCTGAGAGGCTATCTTCCAGGCTTAAGTCCTTGGAAAACCCGCCAAACAAAATGTAATTCTCAACTTCTAGGTTGTGTATTTTTTTTCAGTCGACAAACTAGAAGTCCCTATGTTTTCTGAATATGTAGATGCATAGAAAAAATTGTTAAAGGTTCCTTCTGAAAGACAGGATTAGGATTGAGGGAAGGAAGGAAGGAAAGGGTGGATGGGTAACGAAAACTTTTACTCTGTGTATTTCTGTAATTGAAAAATTTTAACAATGAGACTCTGTACCCTTAAGTAATTTAAAACAACTTTTCTTTTAACCTTCCAAACTCCTATGTCACCTAAGAAAATTTAAGAAGGAATTTTAAAGGGTTCAAACTACTGACAGCAAAAAGGAAAAAAAAAACTAAACAACTGAACCAAACAAAAAGGAAGAAAAACAATGGAACCAGTGACTCAATGAAATAAAATAAAATAAAACCAAAAAGTCATGGGCTCAATTGATAAAATACAGAATAAGTAAACTAAAGGCAGGAAAGAGAAAGGAAACTAAAAAACGAGATAAACCGGGACTTCCCTTGTAGTCCAGTGGTAAAGAATCCACCTTCCAATGCAGGGGACGTGGGTTTGATCCCTGGTTGGGGAACCAAGATCCCACATGCCGTGGAGAAACTAAGCCCACGTATCACAACTACTGCGCCTGCACACCCTGGAGCCTGTGCACCACAACTAGAGAGAAGCCCAAGTGCCATAACGAATGCCACAATGAAGACCGGATGCACCCAAAAAAAAAAAAAAAAGAGAGAAATAAATTAATTTATTAATTAAAAACCTTTAAAAAACGAGATAAACCATATCCTGTGTTTACTACACCTTAAAACAGATCATAAATAAGTGAAAGGTAATATATTAAATTAGAGATTTTTTTTTTTGATGTGGACCATTTTTAAAGTCTTTATTGAATTTGTTATAATACTGCTTCTGTTTTATGTTTTGGTTTTTTGGCCATAAGGTATGTGGGATCTTACCTCCCCCGACCAGGGATTGAACCCGCAACCCCCTGCATTGGAATGTGAAGTCTTAACCACTGGACCGCCAGGGAAGTCCCAAGAGATTTTTTTTTAATACCGAAACTGACAAAAACTTAGCAACCACTCTCTAAAAAGCTACCTGGTTCCCAAACATACATTCCACTTTACAAAAAATGATCCCACACTGTTCCAAAACAATGAAAGGGACAGAATGATTACAAACACATTTTATAGGACAAACAATGGCTTTGATCCCCCAAACTCAGCCAGCACAATTCTGAACAAACACAGGTTAGTCTCACTAAAAAGATACACAATTCTCAACAAAATCTTGGTTAACATACCATAACAAATTTAAGTACTATTCACTATGACCAAGAGGGGTTTATTCCAAGAATTCAAGAATACAGTTCCATGAAAAATTTTATCAAAAAGGTATTTGGAAATGCCTTAATTTGACAAATACAGTTGTTAAAGTAACAAGGGATATATATCTAAAACTGAGGCAAAACTATGTTTTCCTTATAAAAAGGGATAAGAATATTTGCCATCACTGTTACTACTTACAGTAATCCTTCCATCTAAACACAAACTCTTTTATAAAATCAAACATAGACAAATTTATTTTGCATAAACTTTTTTTTGCGGTACGCGGGCCTCTCACTATTGCAGCCTCTCCCGTTGTGGAGCACAGGCTCCGGACGCGCAGGCCCAGCGGCCATGGATCACGGGCCCAGCCGCTCCGCGGCACGCAGGATCCTCCCGGACCGGGGCACGAACCCATGTCCCCTGCATCAGCAGGCGGACTCTCAACCACTGCGCCACCAGGGAAGCCCCCATAAACGTATTTTAACCACAATAATTTCAAACAGAAACCAATCTCAAATTACTTTCACAGCTATGACTTTAAGTCCCCTGCCTCCAGAACTGTGAGAAAATGAATTTCTGTTTATGCCACCCAGTCTATGGTAATTTGCTGTGGCAGCATGGGCTAAGACATCCACACACTGATTAAAAAAAGAGAAAAGGGGACTTCTCTGATGGCGAAGTGGTTAAGAATCTGCCTGCCAGTGCAGGGGACATGGGTTCAATCCCTGGTCCGGGAAGGTCCCACATGCCGCAGAGCAGTTACATCCGTGCGCCACAACTACTGAGCCTGCACTCTAGAGCCCACAACTACTGAAGCCCACGTGCTGCAACTACTGAAGCCCTTGTGCTGCAACTACTGAAGCCCACACGCCTAGAGCCCGTGCTCCACAACAAGAGAAATCACCGCAATGAGAAGTGCTGCTCGCCACAACGAGAGAAAGCCCACATGCAGCAACGAAGACCCAATGCAGCCAAAAATAATAAATTAAAAAATTTTTAAAAAAGAGAAAGAGGAAAATCATTCGCTGCCATAGGAGGTGACTATTAAACCAAATCTATACTCTGATAATAAGCAATTTTCATCCCAGTTAACAATGGAAAGCTCTTCTTTCTAGAAGAATTCTAGCTAGGTAAATATAAAGTTGACAATTAGGAAAATCAATGGATGATGATCCTTTTCAGGTGAAAGGATACTAAAGAGTAAGATATCTGCAAAGTACCAAAGCATTAACTTCAGTTTACTTGCGAACTGCAAAATGAATAAAACGTACCTTCACAAAGAGATCTTGTGGCTCTCACCTTAATCAAGTGATTACAAAATTGACCTGACATCACGAACAGTGAGAAAACCTGATATTACACATATATTAACATAATTCAATATGAAGTACCGACAGTACACTTGGAGTCTTGCCAAAAATGTTTAACCTGATAATCCAGTCAAACCTTTATACCTGATCTCCCAGTTTATAAGAAATACAAGTTAAAGCATCACCATGAGGAAATCTCCAGGATTAAAAATGGAGGTGTGTGCCGGAGAACCATCATAAATTTTAAAAGACTAAGAACTACATTCAGGGAATCCCCTGGCTAAGACTCAGCGCTTTTACTGCCATTACCAGGGTTCAATTCCTGGTTGAGGAACCAAATCCCGCAAGCCAAAAAAAACCCCGCAAACAAACAAAAAAACTACATTCATATGCAATGTGTAAACCTTAAGCGGATCCTTCAAAAAAAAATCCAAAAAACTATAAGACATTTTTTTAAGTAACTAGGGAGATATGGGAAAATTTGAATATTAGATACTAAGGAATTAACAATTTTCTTACATAGAATAATGATACTGTGGTTATGTAAAAGAATACTATTTAGAGGAGATGCATGCTCAGCTTTTGAAAGTGAATTATCTTCATAACAGCAGCATTAACAATTGTTGAATCTAGGCAGTGATGACAGAAGCATACATTCTTTCAACTCTTCCACTTGAAAATTTTAATAAAAAGTTAAACGAATTATTTGTTTTATTTTTTCTGCCACTTACTTGCCCACAGAATGTCTAGTTCATAGAACGTGCTCAAGTTCACTGGATAAACTAGGGCTTGGTCAAATGTTTATCTAAATAAACAATGTTTTTCAAAAAAAAACAAGTTAAACAGATAAAATGGAACAGTTAATTTTTCTATCTGACTTTTAAAAAAAGGTTGTATTAATGGTGAGAATATGATGAAATGGGCTGCCTCATACAGTGCCAGTGCTAGAGCAATTTACAACCAACTTTCTAGAACACACCTTGGTCATAAGTTCAGATACTATGACCTAGTAATTTTCTTCCAGTAATCTATCTTAGGGAAATAAACTCAGATTAAAAAGTATTATGGGGGCTTCCCTGGTGGCGCAGCGGGTTAAGGATCCGCCTGCCAATGCAGAGGACACAGGTTCAATCCCTGGTCTGGGAAGATCTCACATGCCGCAGAGCAACTAAGCCTGTGCGCCACAACTACTGGGCCTACGCTCTAGAGCCCGCGAACCACAACTACTGAAGCCTGTGCGCCTAGAGCCGGTGCTCCACAACAAGAGAAGCCACCGCAATGAGAAGCCCGCGCACTGCAATGAAGAGTAGCCCTCGCATAGTCAGGCACTACTAAATATTAATATATAAATACTATTTAATTCTAATACTCAAGTTAAATACTAAATATTTTAAAAGAATATTTAATGCCCTGAGGAAAACACAAGATATATTAAGAGGAAAAAGATATAAAACAGTATACATACAAAGATCTTGATTTGATTTAAAGGATGTTTATATCAACAGCTATCTGTGGTTGATGAGAGAGACTGTTGCCTAATTTGTCATCTTTGTACATTTCTTCTCAATTCTCATAGAAGAGCAAGGAAACAGGATTAAGAATGCCTATGTTCCCGACAAATACTAACAGACTGTAAGCTCTTATCCCCATAATCATACTCTTGATTTTGTCGTTACCTAAACCTGCACCTTCTCCGAAATCCACTTCAAGTTTCTCAGATTCCCAACCTCCGTGGATCAAATAAATTCACTTTGGTACTCCAAACCCAGCTATTAGCTGGCTTCATCAAAACAGAACCACTCTCCCTGACTCTCCCTCATTATCAGTCACCTTTAAGGTCCTCACTTCCTCCTTAGCCAGTTTAGATTCCTTAGGCATTCATTATAATCACTCCCTTGCAAATACTCTTGACAACCTTGATACCTTTCTTCCTGCAGTGTACTCATATGGCAAAGCCCTAATGCTAATTAAACTCATTCTCCAATGAACTAAAAAAAAAATTTTTTTAAACTTCCTGTGTCTGCCCCAAGCAGCACTGCTGGGGGAGGGAGCAGGGGACAACCACCATTCAGTGGTCTGATGTTCAAGTGAAAACCACAAATCCCAAATAGAAACTTAACATTGCCCTAAGTGTCTCTGCTCCTATTAAAGATTAATCCTTCCACTTAGGTTAGGAATACCACCCCGTTCTTCTCAAGGACTTTGCACCTTCAGTTACTCCTCTCTCTAGCATAATCAATTTCTCCCATCCATCAACATACAAACATACTCTAATATCTACTAGAAATTTTTTTTTAAAGATCTCTGAAGCCATGGTCTTCTCCAGCTCCCCCTCTTCTCTCCTTCCCTGTAAAAGCAAAACTCCTTTAAAAAGTTGACCATAGTTGCCAGTTCCTCATCTCATTCCTCTTAACAATCCACCCCAATAACACACGCACACCATTCCAATGAAAATATTCCAGTCAAGGTCACAATGATCACACTGCAAATTCAACGGTCATTTCTCCCATTTAAGCAACATGACAAAGTTGACCACCTTCTTCTTGGAACTCTGTCTTCTCTTGGCTTCAATGACACCATGCTCTCCTTTGTTGGTTCTCGTCAATTCAACTTCAACATGTGCTATGGAACCAGGACAAAAACCAGATTTTGTCCTAGACCCCTCCTTTTCTAACCAAATTCTCCTAGAGTTAAGTTACCCAGTCTAAGCATCAAATTATACCATCTATGTATCTATGATGCCAAATCTCTCTTCAGATCTAACCTCCAGACTCACATAACGAACTACTTAAATTCTTATCCTCCCCACCTCCAGTGTGCTCTTCCCACTCCTCAACTCAAAAATTAGCACCACCATCCATCTAGTTGCAAAGACAAAAATCTAGGTGTTTTTCCAGCTTCTTCATTATTTCTCTACACCATCAGCAAGCTCTGGTGACTCCACTCTTAAAACATAACCCAAACACTTCTCTTAAGCCTCCTCTATTCCACCCTAACCCCAAGCTACAATCATCTCTTGCCTAGGCTACCTAGAAAGGCTTCCTGAGTTCATTCCTGCCTCCTATCCCCAACTCCACATAGGAAGTGCCTAACAAATTTCCTTCTCCTTCCTTACTAACAAAATTCTCATTTTAATTGGGGAGCAATGTGCTCAGCTAATAAACATTTCCTAGCCTACCTTAAACCAAGAAGTGATTATGACACTGTGGTGAATAAAAAAATAAAAAGAGAGGTCACTGAATGGAACCTCAGATATCTCTTTTAAAGGGAGTGAACTCAGCTGGCGGTGCCTGGTGCCTTTCCCTTTTTACAATTCAGATAGGCTGCCTGGTCCTCTGATAGCCATTCTGAGAGTTTAGGGACAAGGGTCAAACTCCTAAGAATAGTAACCTGAAAGTTAGAAGTAGACTATTAACACTATAAAGCCCCTAACCAAGCAACTTTGGGATACTTCCCCTCCAGACTTTTCCTATTTATTTCAATCACTACTACTGTTTCTTTTGTTACATCCAGCAAAACTCAACCTTTAAGTAGTAAACGTTTCCTCATTATCTTCAGGGTCAATTCATTCCCCACAGCAGCCAAAGTGATCTTTTAAAAACACGAATTCTGTCGTTTGCTTTAAATCCTCAAATGGCTTGTGTGTGATCTGGCTCACACCTACATCTCCAACTTCATCTTGCACCATTCTCCTCCCTTACCCACAATACTCCAGCCACAACAACCTCCTTTTGGTTGCTTACACATAGCAAATTCATTCCCACTTTAGAGCTTTTACACTAACAGTTTCCTCTGATCTGGACTGTTCTTCCCCAGTGACGTGCTTTTATCATTCAGATCTCAATTTAAGTTTACAATTCTAGGATAAGTCTTTTCTGAACACCCAATCAAAAACAACCAATTAATTTCATCTGGACAATATTATTATACAGCTCTGCACTGCATTTATTACTTATTTGTCTGTCTTCCCTTATCCCACTCATTACTATATCCCCAACACATATCATGGTGCCTACCATAAAGAGAGCCCTCAAATATCTGTTAAAGAGCTCTTGGTACTGATAATACAAAGATGGATGAGCCATGATGCCTACCCTTGAGAAGCTTGGAATCTAATAGGGAAAAACAACTTCAAATGATTAAAAATTACAGATTTCGGTTTAAAGTCCCATGGGAATTGTATTCAATGCTCCCCCACCCCAAAAAACTCTAAATGTGTATATATATGTACATACATAGATAAAATGAAAGGAAAACCAAAATTAAGATGTATCTCTGTATATGTGAAATATTTCATAGACAAACATTTTTTAAAGAAAAGAATTATCTCTGGGAGTGAGATTACTGATAATTTTTACTTTATAATATAGTTCCCTGTATTTTTCAAAGTTTAATAAGTTTCTTACTTTTATATTCACAGAATTTTGACTATTTATTTAAAAAAGAAAAGCAATTAAATGGTTTACATTCTTGACTATATAATTATTAGCTTTCTATGTGCATGTAAGAGTTGATCATCCTAATATATGACTAAGTTAATTCCAATTTATCCTCCCAAGTATTAGTTTAAGGGTTATTCCCAAGGAACTCTTTCCCTGAGTTTAGGTTACCTCACCCTCACAGTTCTCCTTACTTAAACTCAACAAACATAACTAGCTGTTCAATGTCTCACCATCTTACTGGACCATAATTTACTCCATAACAGCATGGACCATGTCTAGCTTATTAGCAAACACAGGTGGCATTCAATAAATATTTGTTGAATAAATGAAGAAAAATGTAGAGCTAACTAAAGAGTTTAAACTAAACCATAGGATACAGATGATGTCATATATAATACTAAATAGATGCCCCCTGAGATCTTCAAAGGGGAAAACTACAAAATAAAGCAAAAAAGATTCTCTTCCCACCATCTTATTTCCCCAGTTTTGGGCTTGGACAGTATACCATCCCAATTCAGGACCTGACTACATTATCAACAGAAACCCAACTTCACTGGCGGCCACCTTTATCAACATATTCAATTCTTCCTAGTACCAGAAGCAGGATGAAAGGTATTACTTTCATAGTGCTTGGGGATTAGCTCCCTGGAGCTTAAGAAATACTGAACCTCATTCAGGAAAACAAATGCCTCCTGCTCACCAGGCAATGTGCTAAGCAATGGAGGATGTAAAAATCAGTAAGACAGGTCTATGTCCTCAATGACACACATTCACAGTTCCATCAGACAGATGGAGATAAAGCACGTAAGTAAACACCTAAGGATATAATCAAAGTATGACCAAGCCAAGAGACGTTAAAAAAAGTCTGACATATATAACCTTCTAAAATCTCATCTAGCAATACACACTAAATTCTTGTACATTTGTACCAGCAAGAAACTGGAAATAACCAAATATTCAATGCACAGATGCATAAACTGCAGTATATTCTATACATATATTTTAAAAATAAAGGAACTAGTACAGAATGATTTAAGAAAAATGAAGCACAAAGTGTTTTATATCACTGCTGAAAAGCAATAGTATCTGACAACCCACAATTAAGTACACCAATCCCAAATAGGATGGTTCACACGAAACAAAGAAACCTAAAAGTAAAGCACCCCACAGTCACTTGAGAGAAATAGCTACATATGCTAGTTAGCCCTGCATTTGTCATCACTAGAAAAATCCATAATCACACAAAGACTAAAAATAATGAACAGAGTAACACAGACCTGTCCTAAACCTAGGCAAAGAGCACTTTCAGCAATAGCTCCAAGAG
>NW_020175670.1:6462398-6479802 GCF_003031525.2 Neophocaena asiaeorientalis asiaeorientalis
ACTTTAAATGTGATTAAGCCTATTACATTTCAGGCACCATACTGGACGCTGAAGAGAAAAAGATGAATAAGAATCCTCAAGGAGCCCAATGATCTAGCAGGAGCAAAAAGACATATATACAATTACCAAAAATATAATAACTGCTCTAAAAAAAAACCCCAACAAAGTGATACTGGAGAAAAAAGGTAAACTGTGGGTTCAAGAAAAGCTTATCAGGGACTCCCTGATGGTGCAGTGCCAATGCAGGGAACACGGGTTTGAGCCCTGGTCCGGGAAGACCCCACATGCTACAAAGCAACTAAGCCCGTGCACCACAACTACTGAGCCTGTGCTCTAGAGCCCATGAGCCACAACTACTGAAGCCCTCGCACCTAGAGCCCGCGCTCCGCAACAAGAGAAGCCACCGCAATGAGAAGCCCGCGCACCGCAATGAAGAGTAGCCCCCGCTCGCCACAACTAGAGAAAGCCCACGCGCCACAACTAGAGAAAGCCCACGTGCAGCAACAAAGACCCACTGCAGCCAAAAACAAATAAATAAATTTTAAAAAAGGAAAAAAAGAAAAGCTTATCAGAAATGGCATTTTAGGAGAAGTAAGTTTTTCAAAAGGCAAAGAAAGGAGGTTAAGGACTTATTCCAAGCAGACAGAACAACTCAATATAGCTAAAGGCTGGAGGGAGAGTGAGGGTCTGAGGTATGTTCAGTCTCAACTTAAGTTGAGACTTGACAGGAAATAAGGAAAGGTAGGCTAGAACAACAGTAAAAAGGTTTTGACTTCATGCAATAGGGCGTAGACAATGTAAAGGAAAATGACAAAATAACATTTTAAAAATTAAATCCAGGGAGGCAGGGCTGGGCCGCGGTGCAGGGCCACCGTCCTCTGCACTCCTGGGCGTTCCTCCGCGCTGTGTGCCCCACAGGAGGAAGTCACAGGAAAACAATCTGACATCAGGTGAGAATCCAAGTCAAAACTGGGTGAAACTGAAGAGAAGTTGGACGTTCCCACTGGCTCCTTAAGTACCTATGGATTATGGCAGGAAAAGTGAAATGGATCACTGATATCAAGAAGTCATTGCTGGGCTTCCCTGGTGGCGCAGTGGTTGAGAGTCTGCCTGCCGATGCAGGGGACACGGGTTCGTGCCCCAGTCCGGGAAGATCCCACATGCCGCGGAGCGGGTGGGCCCGTGAGCCATGGCCGCTGAGCCTGTGCATCCAGAGCCTGTGCTCTGCAACGGGAGAGGCCACAACAGTGAGAGGCCCACGTACCACAAAAAAAAAAAAAAAAAAAAAGAAGTCATTGCTGATAAATAACTCTGAAAAGAGAGGATGGGTCCAAGTGACAGAAAACGAGGACTGGAATTTTTACTGGAAGAGCAAGCAAACCATCCGCAATGTTTTTACTGTCAAAACTGGCTACCAGCTCTTAGATGATCAAATAGTCAACCATTTCCCGAACCACTATGAACTGATGCAGAAGGATCTGATGGTGAAAAACATCAAGAGATACTGAAAAGAGCTGGAGAAGAAAGGAAGTCCTTTAGCAGAGAAGGACGAAAGTGGGAAACACCTCTACCTGGACTTCGTCCCCGTCACCTACATGCTGCCCGCCGACTACAACCTGTTCGTGGAGTTCAGGAAAAGCCCTTCCAGCACCTGGATCATGAAACCTTGTGGCAAAGCTCAGGGAAAGGGCATCTTTCTGATCAACAAGCTCTCACAAATCAAAAAGTGGTCCTGGGACAGCAAAACATCTTCGTTCATGACTCAGTCTACCAAGGAAGCCTACGTGATCTCTCTGTACATTAACAACCCGTTACTAATCAGCGGCAGGAAGTTTGACCTGCGCTTGTATATTCTGGTGTCTACGTACCACCCACTGCGCTACTACATGCATACACTTGGATTTTGCTGCTTTTGCACAGTAAAATACACCCCGAGTACCAGTGAGCTGGATAATGTGTTTGTTCATCTCACCAACGTTGTCATTCAGAAACAAAGGGAGGACTACAACTACATCCACGGGGGCACGTGGACCGTGAACAACCTGCGGCTCTACCTGGAGAGCATCTGAGGCAAGGAGGTGACCAGCAAGCTGTTCAACGAGATCCACTGGATCTTCATGCAGTCCCTGAAGGCCGTGGCACCCATGATGAACAACGACAAACACTGCTTTGAGTGCTACGGCTACGACATCATCATCAACGACAAGCTGAAGCCCTGGCTGATCAAGGTGAATGCTCCCCATCCCTCACTTCCAGCACTGCCAACGACCAAATCCTTAAGTATAACCTGATTAATGACACCCTCAACATCGCGGTCCCTAACGTTGAAATTCCAGACTGTAAATGAAACAAGTCACCCCCAAAGGAAGTCCTTGGCAATTATGAAATTCTGTATGACGAGGAGCTGGCACAAGGCGACAAGGCTGACCAAGGGCTGAGAAGTCCACCGGGCCAGTCGCTGGGGCCCAGAGGGGGCCGATCGAGAAACTCCAGGACAACCGTCCTCACAACCTGGAAGTGACCTCTAGTGAGATCAAGACTCCAGCCTGGACTTGTCACTGCACCCACCCTTGCTGAAGACCTATTTTGGAAATTTCCTTTTTCTAGAGCTTTTTTCCTTTCCTAAACCCTGTAATAAAGGCACTTCTTTGGAAGGTTAAAAAAAAAAAAATTAAATCCAGTGGCATGGCGCCAGTTGAATTAGAAGTTGGGACAGACCAAAGGCAGAGAACTAAATGTAAATAAGCAAACTATTTTAATATAAATAGTCCATCTGAGAAATGAAAACCTGACCTAAGATGATTAACAAAGAACACAAAAGCGGAAACAAAGATTCAGGAGATAAATGGATGATGGAGGACGATGAGATCAGTAACTTACAAAGGACAGTAAGAGAAGTTGAAGAAAAACCAGAAAAGTCCTATCAGAGTAACCGAAAGGGGAAAGCTCTAAGATGGAATTGGAAACGTGGAAGAAAGAGGTACAAAACGGACAATTGCTGAAAAGTTACTTTTTGTTTCACAATTTAGAAGACATTGGTAATGCCTGAAAAAGTAGTTTCAATATGATATGATAGAGACAGAAGACACCTGAGTACAGAAGTTAAGGAATGAATTAACTTTTAAGAACCAAATACAGGAGAATATCTTTATGATAACCAGAGTAGGAAAAGATTCCTTAAACAAAATACAAAAACCACACCATATAGGAAAAGACAGACAAATTTGGCTACTTTAAAAGTAAACTCAGTAAGATCAAAGATACAATAAAGTTAAGTGAAATAAGCCAGCAGAACAAATAATGTATAATAATCAAATTCATAGAGAAAGAAAATAGAATGGTAACTGCCAGGGGTTGAGCATTGAGAAGTAAGGAGTTAGTGTTTAATGGGTACAGAGTTTCAATTTTACAAAAAGCAAAGTCTTGGAGATGGATGGTGGTATTGGTTGTACAACAATGTGAATACACTTAATGCCACTGAAATTTTTGTGCACTTAAATATATACAGGATGAGGGACTTCCCTGGTGATCCTGCAGTTAAGACTCGTCGCTCCCAATGCAGGGGGCCCAGGTTTGATCCCTGGCCAGGGAACTAGAGCCTGAATGCTGCAACTAAAAGATCCTGCATGTGACAACGAAGATGCCACGTGCCAGAACTAAGACCCCAGCGCAGCAAAATAAATAAATAAATATTTTTTAAAAATACAATGAAAAGTTTTATGGGGCTTCCCTGGTGGCGCAGTGGTTGGGAGTCCGCCTGCCGATGCGGCGGACATGGGTTCGTTCCCCAGTCCAAGAAGATCCCACGTGCCGCAAAGCAGCTGGGCCCGTGAGCCATGGCCGCTGAGCCTGCGCGTCCGGAGCCTGTGCTCCGTGATGGGAGAGGCCACAACAGTGAGAGGCCCGCATACCGCAAAAAAAAAAAAAAAAAAGAGAAAAGAAAAGTTTTATTATGTTATTTACCACAATTTTTTTAAAAAGAGCATTAAAAAAAGATAAGACAGAAATTAAGCCACATAACAGAAGTAGACAAAATTATACAGATAAAGAATTCCTACAAATTAATAAGAAAAATACAAACCACACAAATTCTTAAAAATGGGTAAGGAGGGCTTCCCTGGTGGCACAGTGGCTGAGAGTCTGCCTGCCGATGCAGGGCACACAGGTTTGTGCCCCGGTCTGGGAAGATGCCACATGCCGCAAAGCGGCTAGGCCTGTGGGCCATGGCGGCTGAGCCTGCGCGTCCGGAGCCTGTGCTCCGCAATGGGAGAGGCCACAACAGTGAGAGGCCCGCGTACCGCAAAAAAAAAAAAGGGTAAGGAATGCAAACACTAATTTTACAAAAGAAAGCCTTATGGCCAATAAACACAAAAACATGCTTAATATCTCTACTGACAAGGGAAATGAAAATTAAAATAAGCTATCATTTCATATCCATGAGACTGACAAAAATCTAAATCTTCCAAATGTCAGGTCCCTAGAATTCTTATTTACTTCTAGAGCAAGTGTAAATTGATACAATCATTGGGAGAACAATGATGCAATATCGAGTCATGTAGAAGATGCAAATACACTCAGATCCTGAAAGTCTACTTCCTATAAAACCCTTATGTGCCCAAGAAAACAACTATAATAATGTGCAATGCATCCTTTTTTATAATCTCTAAAAGTTGGAACTATGCACCATCAATAACAATGAATTTTTAAAACTGTGACATGAAATACTCTACATAGTAGACCCTTGAACAACAAGGGGGGTTAGGGATACCGACCCCCTGCTCAGACAAAAATCCAAGTATAACTTATAGTTGGCCCTCCATATACCCAGTTCCTCCACATCTTCACATTCAATCAACAGTGGATTGTGTAGTACTGCAGTATTTACTATGGAAAAAAATCCGCATATAAATAGATTCATGCAGTTCAAACCCATGTTGGTCAAGGGTCAACGTAGTTTAAAACTGAAGAACTAAAAAAAAATAAATTAAAAAAAAATTTTTTAATAAAATTGAAGAACTAGAGCATATGCATCGTCACAGATAAATCTCAAAAAACAATGCTGAGAAGAAAAGTTGCAGGAGATGTAGAATATTATAAATCATCTATGAAAAAAGATTTTTTTTAAGTTTAAAATACGAAAAAGTGATTTTACACTCAAAAATACTGTGTTTATCAATAGTAAAAACAAAAATATGAATGGGGGGGATATACTCAACCCCAGCATAGTGGTTACTTAAAGAAGGAAAGAGAACAGAATGAGCTTTGTCTGTATGTTTTGTTTTATTTCTTGGGGAGGTGGAGGAAGGGCTAAACCCAGTATGAGTTAAGATCTATTAAATCTGGACCATGGATATAAAGGTGTTCATATATTATTTCTTAACTTCTAAGTCTAAAATATAATTTTTTTAAACATCTTTAAAGATAATGGATAGGAAGCAAGCAGCAGATATGATTATACTCTATTCTTTCCACCATAACCAGTAAACAGAGTCAGAGACCTGGTTTTAAACCCCTGTTCCACCAAGTTACTCGACACTGAGGAAACTTACTTAATTTCTTCAGAGCTGCAACTTTCTAATCCATAAAACAAGAATAACACCCATCTCATAAGGCTGTGATATATATAAAATATCGGATAGTAGACATTCAACTACAGGTAGCTACTGTTTCAAATTTGCAGTAAAGGCCCTTCCCTGGTGGTCCAGTGGGTAAGACTCCATGCTCCCAGTGCAGGGGGCCCGGGTTCAATCCCTGGCCGGGGAACTAGATCCCGCATGCATGCCACAACTAACTAGTCCACATGCCGCAACTAAAGATGACGTGCCACAACTAAGACGCGGAGCAGCCAAAATAAATAAATAAATGTTAAATTTGCAGTAAAAGTAAAGAACTAAGGGAGGGAAAGGACAAGGGTTTTGAATGGAATGAACTTGTCTCACCTTTTCAGAATTACATAACAGAACATACGACAGATGTCACATGGATGTGACCACGACTTTCTAGTTTCCAAGACCCAACTTTAAAATAGGGATTTTACAAAGGAATTCAAGATTACACACCAGAGGATTAGCATATGGATTCCATGGTCCAGTTAAAGGAGACCAGAGCCATGTCAAGAAGTCCAAAATAATCCCATTACTCCATATTATATGAAAGGCTCCCAAATAATTTACTTCTTTTTCACTCAGAAAGGTCATTTTAACACAAACTTCTCTCCAATTTATAACTGTCTCCTAAAGAAAGACTAACCAACATCTTCAGAACAAAGCCCACATATATTCTTTTGTATTCCCCTTGGCCACCAGCCCCCACAGGTTATTTGCACACAAAGAAACAATATCAGAAGTACTAAAGTCCCTCATCATGTTATTAAGCCTTTTCTGGAGGCAAATTCCCGTAGAGCTATCACTAAACCATTGAAGGAAACCTTTATGGTCCAAGGACAACAATAAGCAGAGTATGAAAGTACAGTTAATTTTGACATCTTAGCAGCTATCCATTTACTGAATGTTCCAAGCACTGCTCTAAGCACTGTAAAGCCTCTCTTGATCTCCCTATTTACAGATAAGAAAGCTGAAACAGTCAGTGCTGTAGGTATTAAGCAGAAAAGCCAGGACTGAACGCAAATCTAATTCCAAAGCCCACACTCTTAATCACTAAGCTAAACTCACTACACCATGCTTGGGGAAATAAGTATCTCTGCCTCCTGGCAGACTTTTCTCACAGTAAGAGAGAAAAGCAAAATATATTTAAATACAATACTCAATACTGAACTGTCACCCACTGTTGTACTTAGTTTTATTAGCATTCAGCTTTTATATTGTTTATGAAAAGTATAGTCCCATAAAGCAACCATATATAATGGTTGGAGTAAACTGGTATGCCAAAAGCTTGGGTGAAGTTCACCATTAACCAGATCTGAGTCACTGAGCAACAATCAATCTCTCTAGGCCTCAGTTTCCTGATCTTATAGATGAAGT
This sequence comes from Neophocaena asiaeorientalis asiaeorientalis, assembly GCF_003031525.2. NCBI lineage: Eukaryota > Metazoa > Chordata > Mammalia > Artiodactyla > Phocoenidae > Neophocaena > Neophocaena asiaeorientalis. Next base: position 6,469,379 of record NW_020175670.1, read on the forward strand.
TTTTGGCCTAGATCTAAGATCTCTTTCAACTTTAACATTCAACACATTTTCTAAGACACTATTAATGCATGCTTTGAACAAAGACTTTGAAAGTCATCTTTTGAAAACCTTTAAAATGAAATCATATAGTATATGCTCTTATGTCTATCCTTTTACTCAAATATACTCAAAGCAAAAAACAAAAAAACATACTCAGGGCTTCCCTGGTGGTACAGTGGTTGAGAATCCGCCTGCTGATGCAGGGGACGCGGGTTCGTGCCCCGGTCTGGGAAGATCCCACATGCCGCGGAGCGGCTGGGCCCATGAGCCATGGCCGCTGAGCCTGTGCGTCCGGAGCCTGTGCTCCGCAACGGGAGAGGCCACAACAGTGAGAGGCCCGCGTACCACAAAACAAAAACAAAAACAAAAACATACTCAAAGTTAGTCTGTGCTATTAAAAACCAAGAAAATGACTGGAAAGGCGTGGGGTGTGGGGATTCTGATGGTGCTGGTAATAATAATATTCTGTTTGTTTTGGGTGCTGGTCACACTTTATTGTATGTACTTTGTATATTACCATTTATTATTTTGATATGAAAAAGGTGTTTTTTTTCTCCAAAGAAAACTTATGTGTTCTAACTCCACAACTATGTTTGTGTATATCAGAGCTGTGCAACCTTTTTGTTATAAATATATAAATGTGGTGCTTTGTGACCACCTAGAGGGGTGGGATAGGGAGGGTGGGAGGGAGACACAAGACGGAGGAGATATGGGGTATATGTATATATATAGCTGATTCACTTTGTTATAAAGCAGAAACTAACACACCACTGTAAAGCAACTATACTCCAATGAAGATGTTAAAATAAATATATAAATATATATATATTTATATATATACACATATATATAAAAATGTGTTTCTTGCCTAATTTTGTCCATAACCCTGCTCCCTAGTTCCAGTTCAGGCATCTACAGAAGAGATCATTTACTTGTAAATTACAGTATTCCTGTAATTCCTTTATGACTGTCTCCTGAAATTCGAAGTCAGTCTTAACTTTCCTTTGGAACCTAGCTCAAGAACCTCCCTACATACACATACCCTCAGAACTGCCATAGCATTGATTTTTTGCATCTAACATTTTTATCTTCCTCCAACCAGGTAAGTCTTTTAGGGCTGTTGTCAATATGCTCAATAACTGCTCACATATTTACTGAGAAATAAGAATATATATTCTTTACAAAGGGGTGACCTGCAAAGGGATCCCAAATGCATCTAACTCTGTGCCGGATTGACAGAGATCAAAGCCTTTATAATAACCAAAAAAAAAAAAAAAAAAGAGAGAGAAGAGAAATGCACCCCAAAGAGTATTACTTGGACAGGCTTTTTGTTTTTTTTTTTTTTTACCTCAAATCTATAACACTTTCCTTGCTCAACCTACACCCAGAACCTCTTAAGGCACACTATCTAAATAAGTTAAACTGAACTATAATTTACATAACTGTAAAAACATACCACTTTTCTATTAGTAAAAAATTGTTCAAATTCTGGTAACATTACTTTATAGCAGGAAATTTCAGCTTTTTCCTTACATCAAAAAGGAAAAAGTTTAAAAGAAAATGATGATAATTAATTGATAAGGGTCAAAGTCTTAAAACAAAAACAGAACATTCAAACCTAGTAGAGCCATGCTATATAATTTTTTGTACCTTTACTTCCCATTCATTCATCTTTTAGAGAAATTATACTACACATCCTACCTAGTTAACAGTCTTAAATGTTCTTCTAAAGAGTTTTGTCTACAGCAGTGGTTCTCAGCATTTGGCAAAGTCTGGAGACATTTTTAGTTGATATGATTGGCAGGGAGAGGGTAGGGAGGTGGAGGGAGGATTGCCTGTGCTATTGGCATCTAGTGCTATTAGTCAGGGATAGTGTTAAACATCCTACAATGCACAGGAGAACCACCCACTACAAAGAATTCATTATTTGCCCCACATAGTGCCAAGGTTGCATGGTCTATATAAATCAAGAGACTTTCTTCTAAAGATTTGCAACTAGTTCTACACAGAATAATCAAATATATAAAATTTAAAATAAAAGATACAAAAATCCATTTAAATACTTAAGGAAAACGTATACAATAGTAGTTTTCATGAAACCAATGTGTTAATGCCATAGATTTAAATATTCCCTATGAGAATCCTAGAAAATCCTAGCTAGCAAAGAGCAGCTACAATATGAAAAAAACTACAAGTACCATACAGCACAAGAACAAGCAAGAGTATGTGCACTGATTTAAGGGCATTTTACTACACTGAACATCAAATTTAAAAATATTTTCCATATTGAAATGCAAGTAAACCTTTAATTACAGGTAACACTTATTTTAATGTTTAAACTAACAAATTAGGTTGTGTTTAAATCCTTTAATCAGTAATACAAACCAGGTTCAATTATTTTTAAGTAATTAAAAGTATGCCTACCTTTGGCAAGTCATGACAGCATGGTACAATATAAACACAAGCAGACTTAGATCTACATCTCAAAGCTATACATTTGCGGACAAATAATTTAAATTCTCTGAATCTCAATTTTCTCATCTAAGAAATAAGAAATCTAATTCAATGACCTGTTCTTGAGAATTAGCAATAATGTATATAAACAAATGGAACTGAGAGCTCCTCTACAAATGGTGGTTAGCTGTTAATACCAATAATAATTGATAGTACATAATAATACAACCTATGAATACAGATTATAGTTTTATTCTATCCTCATAAGTAACAACTCATTTATGTAATTCAACTCAAAAAATAACCATAAAATGTACTTTAAATCAATTTTCCATGCCTAGCAACTTTGAAACATTACTTAAAATTCACACTCAGATTTAAATAAACCTGACACATAAAGGACAGACTTCCAAACACAGTTTCAGGAAAAAAGGCCTACATGGTTTATTTTGAGTAAATAAAGTATTAGCATGACTCAAAATTCAAAAGGGATCTTTTGATGCCTGTTGCCCAAGACACCCAATGACAGAGAAGCAATCAATGTTACCAATTTCTCATTAATCCTTTCACCTATACAGACAAATACACCTATTCTCCCACTTCTGATACAAATGGTGGCCTCCTCCCACTATTCTGCACTGTGCTTTTCACATTTATCTTGGAGGCTATATTTTAACTAACAACACACTCCAACAGTGGCCACTTACTTCTTATGGCCAGAATTCAGCAAATGTCAGCTATCTTTACTAAGGCACTTAAAAGGGGGAAAAAAAATCCTTAAAATCAATCAGGAGTCTTAGTAAACACAAGCATATGAAATAAACTTTGGTAAAATGGAGATTTACATGAGGAAATACTTGATTAACTGACCAGCCACTCAAATACTGCATTTACCTACATAAAAAGGAAACACGTGGACTGTACTACAAGTTCTTCAATGAGTTGAAAATAATCAACATAATCCACTTATAGAACTGGACCTAGTAAAATATCAATTAAATAAAATATTGGCGAAAATAAAGCTATTTACTGGTTATATATTCCAATATCTGACCCTTTCCTAAATGTTCTTTTCACTTACTTTCCGGAATAAGTTTCATTCCAGATTTATAAAGGTACTGTCCTTAAAAAGATAAATTTTCCTGTTTGTATTTTCTGTTTTCTTCCTCTGAAACACTATGTCACTTGAAGCAAGGCTTCATCATCCCTTACTCAATATAGAGCTGTATTATTTTAACAATATGTATTACTATAGCAATACAAGATTTTTTTTAAGAATCAATTTAAGTACTAAGAATATCATGGTGAAAAGTCAACTCACATAATGCAGAGACTATATGAATTATGAGAGCAGTAACTTACCACTTTTAATTAATAGAAAATAACGCATTAAAGTCTTATATTAAGTGTCAGGCTTGTACAACCGTATCATAGAAGAAATGTTTTAGGCTACTGGCAACAATATTAGCTGCAAACTTTCATTAGGAAGATATATGTCAACTGTCCTGGAATATATTTTCTTTTTAGAGAAAAACTTAGAATCACTGTTTCACTGTATATCAGTACAGGCATTTACGACTCTTTTTCTGCACTGTACCACAAAAATACAAAGTCATCCTTCCATTCAGAGTTTTGGCACTTGAACAAATACAGAGGTCAGAGTACATACACATGCTCTGTAAAACCAATCATTACTTATATACTATTACATTCAGTAAATCTGCTAGGATTTGGCATTTTTAAATAATTTTAAAGAATTTTCTCCATGTCTAACTGGAAAAATACATAATCACTTTAGACTCAAAGTTCAACTGCTATCAGACTTATGTTAATAACTCATCACATACTTAGAATGCTGAATTTCACAAAGCATTAAGATCATTAAAGTACCAATGTAAGAGTAAAGTACAAATGGCAATAATACATCCAATAATGATATGTGACATCTTGAAAATAACGAGTCAGTATTTTTAATCTCTCTTTGTTGAATCCAAGGAGGAAAACAACCTAGCATTCTTCTTGATTTGGGTATGAAAAAAAAAACTGTACTGATTCGTTCATAATTTTGAGTCAAATTACTAAAACACTTTAAATATCTTACATTAATAAGTGCGGCTAATACAAGAGTATCTAAAATTTCCAAAGGACTCAAGAGCAGGTTAAGACAAAATTTTTTTTAATCATTTCAGATATAAATATGTTGGGATTAACCTACTTACTTAAAAAGGAAATATAACAATGTATTAATCTGCTGAAACCTCATGTTTTTTAATAGGGATGTTCTTCAAAAGTAAGAATCAAGTTAACTATGAGGGACATCATAATGAAGTTAACTATGAGGGACATCATAGTGAAGTTTCATGGCACAACACAACATTGTCACAGAGGCACTGTCTTGGGACACTCTGTAACTTGTAGACAGTATTTTGAAATAAGCTTCTCGTACACTCCATTATTTTATCCTAATCCTAGCTAAAAATATTTAAATGCCTTTAATACACCAAACAACTTGCCTTTACCCAGTCAAAAAGCTTTAGATGTCAATCGAAAGGAGGCCTAGATGTCGGGGTAAGTAGAAATGAGATAACGGTCTAATATGGAATTAATTTCCTATCTCAGGTGAAAATTCCCTTATCCCCCCGCCCACTCAAAGAAGACAGCACCCCATTATGCCTTCTCTTCTCTCCCAATACCGAACTGAGAGGGAGTAACTCTGAACGTCCTTCTTTCATCAATACCTAAGGACTCGCACCGCTCCTCCCTTAAGGAAAGGACCGTGGCGGCCAGACCAGTTATAACCCAGAATACCCTTAAAAAGAGTGGGCCTTTGGGCAGTGCGGCTCTCCGGATCCAGTTACCACCTTTCCCCTTCCCCCAACCCACTTCCCGGGCTTTCTCAGGCTCGGCCTGCTCCCTCCCCACCCTACAGCCACACTTCCAGCTGTTGCCACTGCCTTGGGGCTCTCTCTAGAGCTCACACCCCGCCGATAAGCGCCCCTCCTCCATCCGCCCCCCTAGCTGTATTCCTCCCCAAACCACCCGCCCGCGAGACCGTCCATCCCAGGGCCCTGGGAGGGAGGGGAAAACGGCGGAAGGAGGGGGAGACTGCTGCTTCCCCACAAGCAGAAGGGTGGCAGCAAAGCAGGCCACCCGGGGGTTACCAGGGATATTGGGGTCGCCACTGGAAGGGCCCTCCCGCCCTGGGCTGAGGTGGGGGACGTCCGGGAGTTCATTTCTGACCTCCTCGCTCTTCAGCACCTCCTTGAACTCCCGCTTGATTCGCTGCACCGCGATGTTGGCCATGTCTCCGCCCGCAGCTGATTCGTGTCCGCCTCCTCCGCCACCGTTACGACCACCGCCACCGCCGCCACCTCTTCCTCCACCGCCTCCTCCCTCTGAGAGTCACACCGGTGCACACGAACGCGGCCAACGCCACCCCTACCGCCGCGCTCTCCTGAGCGTGGAATCACCTCCGCGCCCGGCCACCAAAATGGCGCCGGGTCCGCGCATGCGCACGACGCTGACCCGGCCGGGCGGCGCAGCCGCTGCCGTCGTAGCCCCTTACGCCACAGTCGCGAACCCGCGCAGCGCTGCGCCGCGCCTCGCGTCTCTGCCCGAGCTGCGGCCGCGTGGCTCCGCCCTGCCGGCGTTTGGGGCCAGGAAGGTGCGGCTTCTGCGCCGGCCGGCGCTACCCAGGCCTACCCGGTCTTCTCCGGCGCCTCCTCCTCTGTACGAACCAATGTGATATGGTCGAGGCTTCCAGAATTTAGCCTCTAACCGAAGGTTCGAATCCAACCTGACCGGTTCACGCGGCCCCACTCGGCTCAGAGCGCCGCCCTGACTCAGCCAGACCCAGAACCCCCGGGATTAATGTAGTCGTGTGTGTCTAGTGTCTGAAAACACTGTCCCGGAACTCAGTCCGGCCCATTTTCTATTGGTAAAGAAAATCTACTGCGGTTCGTTTTTGTTCTGAAGCCATTATAATACTGTTACTACAATCAGCCCAGGATCTTTCCAGGTATAACAAATCATTAAATTAAGTATGGTCATTGTTGGGTCTCAGTTGTATCTAAGACCGCTTACTCCACGGAGATGCCTGAGAGTTCAGAAGCCGGATGTTGATCTTTGACCTACTTAGATAATTCATGCCAAGCCGTGGAACTAAAACCATAGTTTTTAAACTTGAATGTACATCAGAATCCCTGGAGAGCTTGTTTAAAAACAAAACAAAAAAAAGATTGCTGGAGTGTAGTGTGGGCCTAATAATTTGCATTTTTAACAAGTTCCCAGGTGCTTCTGCTCCTGCTGCTGGTTCAGGGACCACCCTATGAGAACCACTGAACTAAGCCCTGTAAAAATAGTTTATAAAGTGAACAATGGAGAAATAGTTGCTTTTTGGGGACGAAGGGCAGCTTCTGTAACCCTAGGGTCTACAACAGTGTCTGGAGCTAGTAGGCAGTCAATAAATATTGAATGAATAAATGAGTAAAGATAAGAGTAAAATGTTTTAAGTGGAAAGTAAATTTGAAAGTGGTTGCTAGGGCTTCCAGTAACTAATATGGTTTTGATGCTGAGGGATGCTTTGAATAGAGAACATTTTGTAATAAGTAATAACGTTTATTTAGAAGTTTATATTTCTTGCATTTCGTTCACCTAACCAATCAGTAAAGTGTCCTATTAGAAAAATATCATAAATACACCGTCTTAGCAAAAATTACCAAAATTGTGGCAGTAGAAAAGAAAATAGCCACTGGGGGTGAATCATTCAGTGGAGGCACATGGCAAAAAAGAATTTATTGAACTCCTGCCGCGGGAACCAAGAGAGGATTTTAAATTCCAGCTCTCCTCCATACCAGCTTTCTCGGCCAAACTTGGTTTCCTCTTCTGCAAAATAAGGAAGCTGGATGAGATGATCTCTTTCAAGTTTTAAGAGTTTAGAAATCTAAAACATCATCTCGAAACATTCCCGTAAATGGACTAATTAACTGTAAAACCCTTCCAGCAGAGCCCCCTAGTGGTCCTAACAGGAACCGACTATACATGTGGGTCATGGCCCAATAAATTATTGGTATAATGTATAAATCATGCAATGCTATGTGAATTTGTGCTAGTACATTAAAAATAGTAATTTCGAAGTGTGCAAAAATTTTTTGAATACTTTACATTTATCACCTTCATTCAGTCTCCAATATTAATCTTGGAACTTCAAAGAAATTTACAACACTCAAATCACTGGGAGACTAATTAGAAGGGTATGCTAATTTCTTTGGGGAAGAGAGGTTTGGTAATTTTTAAATGCACATAACCATTGGTCCTGAAATTCCACTTTCAGTCCATTTTTACAGTCCTTCCAGAGAATGAGGCAACTGCATATAAACTGACCTGAGACGATCCTCAAAATACATTCTAAGGGAAAAAGAGCATTATGCTAAAAGCAATGTGGTATCCTGGATTGGACCCTAGAACCAAAAGGACATAATTAGTGAAATCTGAATAAATTCTGTAATTCAGTTAGTAGTATTGTAGCAATGTTAATTTCCTAGTTTTGACATGGTACTATGATTATGTAAGATGCTAACAGTAGTAGAAGTGAGTAGAGTATACAAGATTCTCTAAAATTTTCTGTAAATACAAAATTATTCCAAAAGAAAAATTTTATTTAAAAAAGCCACTATTCAGTCCAGATTGTGTGTAGTATACCATGAAGTATGTGATGGAAGAAAGGAATATGCTTGTGAATCCATAAAATATCACTGGAAAAATACATCAGAAACTGACAGCATCATTGTAAAACAACTATACCCCAATGAAAATAAATAAATAAAAATGTACAGAACATTAAAAAGAAAAAAGAGAAACTGACAGCAGTGGTTATCTCTGAGAAAACAGCTTAAGTTCCTTGGGGAAGGCAAAGTGGGAGACTTTTCATCATGTATCCCATTGTAAATTTTATCTGTTCAAAACTAATTTTTAAAAAATGAGTTTCCAGTAATGCAGATTATAAGCTCTTCACTATTATGATCTAGTTCTGATTGCTTACTTCATTACATAATTAATTAGACAAATAATTATTGAATGCCTACTATGTGCCAGGCATAATCTAAGCCCTGGAGGCATACTAGTGAACAAGACCAAAAAACCCCTCGAATCATAAAAGGATTTGCATTCTAGCAAGGATAAGGAAAAATTCATCTCAAAGTATAGTCTGAAGGCACCTGGGGGGCCCCTGAGATGTCTTCAGGAGTCAATGTGCAATGCCCAAACTATTATCATAATAAAACTAAGATATTATTTGCCTTTTTACTGTGTTGACATATACACTGATGATGTAGAAGCAGTAGTATGCAAAAAATTACTAGTAATAATTTTACTAATGCTATACACTCACTATTTGAAAATGCCAGTTTCACTTTAGAATGTCTTCAGTGAAGCAATAGAATTTTAAAAATTTATTTATTTTATTTTTATTTATTTTTGACTGCGTTGGGTCTTCATTGCTGCGCGCGGGCTTTCTCTAGTTGTGGCGAGCGGGGACTACCCTTCATTGCGGTGCATGGGCTTCTCATTGCAGTGGCTTCTCGAAGCACGGGCTCTAGGTATGCGGCCTTCATTAGTTGTGGCGCATAGGCTCAGGCTCTAGAGCGCAGGCTCAGTAGTCTTGGCGCACTGGCATAGTTGCTCCGCCGCATGTGAGATCTTCCCAGTCCAGGGCTCGAACCCGTGTCCCCTGCATTGGCAGGCGGATTCTTAACCACTGCACCACTAGAGATGCCCCAGAAATTATTTTATTAAACTTCAACTTTAAAGTACATGTCAATATTCTATGTGATACATGGGAAAGGTACATAAAGGACTTCTGCATACCAAAGTTCATGGTAAAGCACTTGTGCAAATGGTTGCATTGCAAGCTGAACTTAGCCACTTTTTTCATGGAACACCATTTTTACTTAAAATAATGATTGAGACAAACTATGTTTATTAAGAGTTGGGTATTTGGCAGGCATTTTATCAAAAATGAACAAGGTAAGCCTATCATGTCAAGGAAAACAACTGGCAGAATTTGTTGAAATGATAAAATTCAAGCTTTCAACTGAAAATTAGAGTTTTTTTTTTAACCCATAAGAAAACTTCTTAATATGCGTCTTATTTTTTAACAAATTATATACAGGAAGTTCTACACATATAATGTATGTACATTATAAACCACACAGATATTTTTTAAATGATACAAAGGCAAATAGGTTCTAATATTTTCTTTTCCTAACTCCTAAGGCATTAGAAAATTAGAGTTTTAGAAAACATATCTGCCACTGTGACTTGACAGCTTCCCAATATGCTTAAAGACCTTTCTGATTAAATTGGGTGATATTAATAAATGTGATTGCTAGAAATTATGCAATGAAATATGTCAACATTTGGAAGATCTGCATAAGTTAGTGAGGCAATAGTTTCCAAATGACCAATGCATGATGTCACAAAATCATGCATGGGTAAAACATCCATTCAAGGATCAAGACAGACCAATGGATTTTAATGTAACAGAATACAAAAAGTTCATTCATAACATTTCAGATTCCATATTGCACCTAACCTTTGAGAAACTACCATTTGCCTAGATTTAGTTATCTGAAAAAATTATTAAAATATTCTTTCCCTTTCCAACTACGTATCTGCGTGAGGCTGGATTTTCTTCATGTACTTCAACCAAAACAACATGTGCAACATATTGAATGCAAAGACATACATGAAAATCCAGCTGTGTTCTATTAAGCCAGGCATTAAAGAGATTTTGTTTGGGAAATATAGTTATTTTTCACTGAAGTTATACTATTTATATAAGCATGTATGGATTTTATTATAGTTATTAATAAATGTTTCAATAACTTCTCAGTTTTTTTTTTTTTTTTTTTTTTTTAAATTTTTTTTTTTTT
>NW_020175670.1:6479863-6494135 GCF_003031525.2 Neophocaena asiaeorientalis asiaeorientalis
TTTTATTTTTTAAAAAAGTTTTTAAATACTTTTTTGTTTTTTTTTTTTTTTTTTTTTTTATAAATTTATTTATTTATTTTTGGCCGCGTTGGGTCTTCGTTGCTGCGCACTGGCTTTCTCTGGTTGCAGAGAGCGGGGCTACTCTTCGTTGTGGTGCGCGGGCTTCTCATGGCGGTGGCTTCTCTTGTTGCGGAGCACGGGCTCTAGGCGCACAGGCTTCAGTAGTTGTGGCACGCAGGCTCTAGAGCGCAGGCTCAGTAGTTGTGGCACACGGGCTTAGTTGCTCCGCGGCATGTGGGATCTTCCCGGACCAGGGCTCGAACCCGAGTCCCCTGCATTGGCAGGCGGATTCTTAACCACTGCGCCACCAGGGAAGCCCAACTTCTCAGTTTTAATTTCTAACACAATATTGTTTAACCCACATAAACAAATGCTTTTTGGAATCCTCAATATTTTTGAAGAGTGTAAAGGAGAACATCTGAGTATACTGTGCTGCTTAAGCATGAGATTTAGATCTAAAAAGTTTCCCAATTTCAGAATATATAATATATGTAAACATTATTTATGTGAACGTTGTGAAATTGGCTTTAGATGGATGGAGGAAAGTTCACCTGGTAACTCTTCTGATGTCTCTAACAGAACAATGTGTTTTGATGTGTTGAAGCACATAAAAACAAACGTGACAAGGGATAATTGTGCTTTGCTGACCCCTGATAATACTCGCCTACATTGGAACTGTTCAAGTCTTCCTTTTTGTAGCTTCTGATAGTTACTATTACTGCTCTACAGATTCAAATTTCCTGTTCTAAATGCAGAGAAATATTTTTTTTTCCTACAGCCCTTTCCTGACCTTGTGTTTTGCCAGCTTTTTGAGACTTTTTTCCTCCGTCTCTTACCAATGTCTATTCTATCCAAGTCTGTCATTTAACTCTCTTTTTGAAACACTCAGTCATAACTCTAAGGTCATTTTGCATTTTTTCTCCTCTTTCACTGAGTCCTTATGGTTCCCATCTTGTTAGCTCCTCTCCTTGTTACCCACCCCAGCTGGGGTGAGGAGCTCTAGCAGCAAGAGTAGAAAGCAGCATTTAGATCTGCAGTCAAACTGCATATTGACTGTAATGCACACTGTATTATCCCAAATATAGAGAATAGATCAGAAACCCCACCATTGTGGCTTTCAGAATATCTGCAGCATGGAGTAGAAAGCTTGTTTCAGTAGCACAGAATATGCTTCCTTGCCTTAAATTACTTATTGTTCCTGTCAGGCACAGAAGTTCGTTAGGTGGGAGATTTTTTAGGAAAGGACCTCATAATTCCACTCTGTCCAAGGAATATGGAGCTACAACTGGGACATGGCTATAGGACCTTCACACTCCACAGTCAATACACCAGCCACCTTTCTGGTAGACTGCCCTCTGCTGATCATCCCATTTGTTTTTGCTGAGTTCATGAATTCCTTTCTGTCCTCTAAACCAGAGGCCTCTCTTTTAGAGCCTAGAATCACTGGAGCCCCAATGTAAAACTCCCAATCCTCCAGAAGCTACTCTTCAAAATCCTCTTCCTCTGGTTGTCTCAAAGGCCACGAACTAGTCAACATGGGACTTCCTGCTAATTAAAATCCACAACTAGCTTCTACCTACTCAGCCCCTCAATTATGTCAATTATTTTTTTAAAATATTTATTTATTTGGTTGCACTAGGTCTTAGTTGCGGCACTCTGGTTCCTCATTGCCACATGCGGGATCTGGTTCCCTGACCAGGGATCAAACCCGGACCCCCTGCATTGAGAGCATGGAGTCTTAACCACTGGACTACCAGGGAAGTCCCACTTATGTCAATCATTTATCTTTCATTTAGAATACAGATTTTCACAAATCATATAAGCCTCATCAAATTGGCCAGATATTCTTTGTTTGCTCCTCCAAATCCACTCTCCAATGTTTTCTACTTTGTGTGCCTAGATGCTGGAAGTATGCGCTACCAAGTAGCTGTTACATGTAGAAAGCTTTCTTACCACCTGGATTCCAGTTGAGCATGGCCAGTGGAAGGCTCTGGCAGGAGATGAAGCCAAGGGTTAACAATGCTACCTTTCCCTACCAAAGCCCGCAGTTCTGATAGCTCTTTCCTTCAACTGCAGCTATAGCTACTGCTATAGCTCTTTCAAGATCCCAGTAATCATGCTCCCCATCCTTTCAAGCCTGGAGGTGTCAAGAGCTCCCTGCTGTTGTTAGCCTTTGCCAGCTTCCTTTAACTTTTGTAAACAGTCTCTTTTTTTTTTTTTGCGGTATGCGGGCCTCTCACTGCTGTGTCCTCTCCCGTTGCGGAGCACAGTCTCCGGACGCGCAGGCTCAGCGGCCATGGCTCCCGGGTCCAGCCGCTATGAGGCATGTGGGATCTTCCCAGACCGGGGCACGAACCCGTGTCCCCTGCATTGGCAGGCGGACTCTCAACCACTGCGCCACCAGGGAAGTCCCATGTAAACAGTCTCTTAACAAACTCTTCTCAATATCCACCGGCTTCCAGCCAGGATCCTTTCTGATACACCAAGGTAAAACCATAAGTTCTTACTCTCCTGGATGTTGTTATTATTGAGAAAAATTGCCTGTTGATCTCTCCTGCTCTACAGCCTCTACATCAGGATTACTTAGAGGAGCTCAGAGTTACAGCTTTCTCCACTAAGGTGAAACTCTGAAGGGCCAACTGAGGTATTACCCTAAGAACAATAGATAAATATCTTTCCCTTTATTGGTGCTCCCTGTAGTGGCGATTCACACCGACTTCCACCTCTTTATAGCTGGGCATTTCAACTGTACGCTCCTAGGGAGTGACTCCTTTCCAGGGTGAACAATTCAGCTTTATCCCTTTCCCTAGAGGCTTAGGGAACCATATGCAAAAGAATTCCCCCATACCCTCTGAAGTTAGCAAGCACCATGACTTAGACACTCTCGGGAGACCCTACAGTAACATAATGAACATCATAATTGAAAGCAGCAGGAGACATAGTTATCATATAAATATCTCAGCAAAAGCACTGTGCTCAGAATTTTTTTTAATTTTAAATTTTATTTTATTTATTTTTTTATACAGCAGGTTCTTATTAGTCATCAATTTTATACACATCAGTGTATACATGTCAATCCCAATTGCCCAATTCATCACACCACCATCCCCACCCCCCAGCAGCTTTCCCCCCTTGGTGTCCATATGTTTATTCCCTACATCTGTGTCTCAACTTCTGCCCTGCAAACCGGTTCATCTGTACTGTTTTTCTAGGTTCCACATACATGCGTTAATATACGATATTTGTTTTTCTCTTTCTGACTTACTTCACTCTGTATGACAGTCTCTAGATCCACCCATGTCTCAACAAATGACCCAATCTCGTTCCTTTTTATGACTGAGTAATATTCCATTGTATATATGCACCACATCTTCCTTATTCATTCGTCTGTCGATGGGCATTTAGGTTGCCTCCATGACCTAGCTATTGTAAATAGTGCTGTAATGAACATTGGGGTGCATGCATTGTTTTGAATTATGGTTGTCCTAGGGTATATGCCCACTAGTGGGATTGCTGGATCATATGGTAATTCTATTTTTAGTTTTTTAAGGAACCTCCATACTGTTCTCCATAGTGGCTCTATCAATTTACATTTCCACGAACAGTGCAAGAAGGTTCCCTTTTCTCCACACCCTCTCCAGCATTTGTTGTTTGTAAATTTTCTGATGATGCCCATTCTAACTGGTGCGAGGTGATACCTCATTGTAGTTTTGATTTGCATTTCTCTAATAATTAGTGATGTTGAGCAGCTTTTCATGTGCTTCTTGGCCATCTGTAGGTCTTCTTTGGAGAAATGTCTATTTAGGTCTTCTGCCCATTTTTGGATTGGGTTGTTTATTTCTTTAATATTGAGGTGCACAAGCGTTTATATATTTTGGAGATTAATCCTTTGTCCGTTGAATCGTTTGCAAATATTTTCCCCCATTCTGAGGGTTGTCTTTTGGTCTTGTTTATGGTTTCCTTTGCTGTGCAAAAGCTTTGAAGTTTCATTAGGTCCCATTTGTTTATTTCTGTTTTTATTTCCATTACTCTAGGAGGTGGATCAAAAAAGATCTTACTGTGATTTATGTCAAAGAGTGTTCTTCCTTTGTTTTCCTCTAAGAGTTTTATAGTGTCCGATCTTACATTGAGGTCTTGAATCCATTTTTAGTTTATTTTTGTGTATGGTGTTAGGGAGTGTTCTAATTTCATTCTTTCACATGTAGCTGTCCAGTTTTCCCAGCACCACTTATTGAAGAGACTGTCTTTTCCCCATTGTATATCCTTGCCTCCTTTGTCATAGATTAGTTGACCATAGGTGCGTGGGTTTATCTCTGGGTTTTCTATCTTGTTCCATTGATCTTTGTTGCTGTTTTTGTGCCAGTACCATATTGTCTTGATTACTATACCTTTGTAGTATAGTCTGAAGTCAGGGAGTCTGATTCCTCCTGCTCCATTTTTTTCCCTCAAGACTTCTTGGGCTATTTGGGGTATTTTTTGTCTCCATACAAATTTTAAGATTTTTTGTTCTAGTTCTGTAAAAAATGCCATTGGTAATTATTTTTGTTCCACAGGCTGCAGGATTCTGTGCTCAGAATTTGATGCAACTAAATTTTATTCTTTTTAAAGTGATTTTGATGGGGACTTCCCTGGCAGTCCAGTGGTTAAGACTCTGCGCATCCACTGCAGGGGGTGTAGGTTGGACCCCTGGTTGGGGTACTAAGATCATGTATGCTACACAGCGCAGCCAAAAAATAAAAATAAAGTCTTAATATAATTAATTAATTTTAAAAAGTGATTTTGATGTGTTAACAGTAGTATGAGTTCTTATACATCTCTAACCTATTAGCATAACATTTTATTAAGTTAACATTAGGAAGGAGGTTAAAGAAAAAGTAGTTTAAAGTAGCATTTGGTAACTTAGTATTCCACAGTTTTCTTTCTTTTTTGTTTGTTTGTTTTAATAAGTTTTTACATTTTTTAATATATATATTTTTCATTTTTATTTTTTGGCTGCGTCGAGTCTTCGTTGAGGCATGCAGGATCTTTCCTTGCAGTGCACAGGCTCTTTCTTGCAGCAACAGGCTTCTCTCTAGTTGTGGTGTGCACGTTTTCTCTTCTCTAGTTGTGGTGTGTGGGTTTTCTCTTCTCAAGTTGTGGATCATGGGCTCCAGAGCACATGGGCTCTGTAGTTTGCAGCATGTGGGCTCTCTTGTTGAGGAGTGCGAGCTTAGTAGTTGTGGCTTGCGGGCTTAGTTGCCCTGCGGCATGTGGGATCTTAGTTCCCCAACTGGGGATCGAACCCACGTACCCTGCATTGGATGTTGGATTTTTTACCACTGGACCACCAGGGAAGTCCCAGTATTCCACAGTTTTGTATTCTTGATTACGGAAGCTACATTCTTATATTTCCCAAATGAAAAGTACAGGAAAGCACTTAGCTACTACAACAATTAGAGCTTCAAATATGTGTAGACTAGTAGTAGACTGAGCATACTTACTGCTAAATAGAATTATTTTTTAAAAACACAAAGCCTTATTCTTCACACTGGATAATTAGATTTTTAGATTTCTGTCATTTTATTTTATTTTTTTAAATTAATTTATTAATTTATTTATTTTTGGCTGTGTTGGGTCCTTGTTTCTGTGTGAGGGCTTTCTCCAGTTGTGGTGAGAAGGGACCACTCTTCATCGCGGTGCGCAGGCCTCTCACTGTCGCAGCCTCTCTTGTTGCGGAGCACAGGCTCCACACACGCAGGCTCAGTAGTCATGGCTCACGGGCCTAGTTGCTCTGCGGCATGTGGGATCTTCCCAGACCAGGGCTCGAACCCGTGTCCCCTGCATTGGCAGGCAGATTCTCAACCACTGCGCCACCAGGGAAGCCCCTTATTTTAGTTTTTAAAATAAATTTATTTATTTATTTATTTTTGGCTGCATTGGGTCTTCGTTCCTGCCTGTGGGCTTTCTCTAGTTGCAGCGAGCGGGGGCTACTCTTCATTGCAGTGCACGGTTGTCTTGTTGTGGTGGCTTCTTTTGTTGTGGAGCACAGGCTCTAGGTACACAGGCTTCAGTATTTGTGGCTTGCGAGCTCTAGAGTGCAGGCTCAGTAGTTGTGGCCCACGGGCTTAGCTGCTCCTTGGCATGTGGGATCTTCCCAGACCAGGGCTCGAACCCATGTCCCCTGCATTGGCAGATGGATTCTTATCCACTGCGCCACCAGGGAAGTCCCAGATTTCTGTCATTTTATAAAATTAAGTACCAAGGATTTCTATACAGGTTCTTGCTAGGCTTCCTTGCAACCCCTCATCTCAGGCTTTTTTATTTTTTGAAATTTTGGTAAAATATACAAACATAAAATTTAATCTTACCCATTTTTTAAAAATATTTATTTGTTTTTATTTTTGGCTGTGTTGGGTCTTCATTGCTGTGCGCAGGCTTTCTCTAGTTGTGGCAAGCAGGGGGCTACTCTTTGTTGTGGTACACAGGCTTCTCATTGCCGTGGCTTCTCTTGTTGCAGAGCACAGGCTCTAGGCGTGTGGGTTTCAGTAGTTGTGGCACACGGGCTCAGTAGTTGTGGCTCGCGGGCTCTGGAGCACAGGCTCAGTAGTTGTGGTGCAGGAGCTTAGTTGCTCCATGGCGTGTGGGATCTTCCTGTACCAGGGATCAAACCCATGTCCCCTGCATTGGCAAGCGGATTCCTAACCACTGCACCACTAGGGAAGCCTTACTCTTAGCCATTTTTAAGTGTGCTGTTCAGTGGCATTAAATACATTCACATTGTGTAACCATCACCACCATACATCTCTGGAACTTTTTCATCATCCCAAATTGAAACTGTACATCCATTAAAAAATAACTTTCCATTCCTCCCTTCTTTCAGCCCCCAGTAACCGTTATCCTACTTTCTGTATCTATGAACTTGACTATTCTAGGTATCTCATGCAAGTTGAATCAGACAATATTTGTCCTTTTGTGTCTGTCTTATTTCACTTAACAATGTTTTCAAAGTTCATCCACTCTGTAGCATGTATAAGGATTTCCTTCCTTTTTAAGACTGAAAAATTTAAGATTCCATTGTACATATATGTCACATTTTGTTTATTTGTTCATCATCCATCAAAGGACAACTGGGTTTTTTTCATCTTTTAGCTACTGCGCATAATGCTGCTATGAACATGGGTGTGCCAATTCTCTCTTTGAGACCCTGCTTCAGATCTTTTGAATATATACCCGGAAGTAAAATTGGTGGATCGTTTGGTAACTCTATTTAATTTTTTGAGGAACCACCATACCATTATCCACAGTGGCTGCACCATTTCACATTCCCACCAGCAGTTCACAGGGGTTCAGATTTTTCTACATCTTTGTCAACACTCATTACTTTCTGTTTTCTTGGTAATAGCTATCCTAATGGGTGTGAGGTAGTATCACATTGTGGTTTTGATATGCATTTCCCTAGTGATTAGTGATGTTAAGCATCTTTTCATGTGCTTATTGACATTTGTGTATCTTCTTTGGAGAAGTATCTATGTATGTCCATTGCTTATTTTTGAATCAGGTTGTTTGTTTTGTTGTTGTTGAGTTGTTGGAGGTTTTTAAATATATATATGTATTTTGGTTATTAATCCCTTATTCAGATATATGATTTGCAAATATTTTCTCCTATTTTGTGGGTCAACTTTTCACTAACTTGCTAGTGTCTTTTGATGCAAAAAGTTTTACATTTTGATGAAGTCCAATTTTTTTTTTGTCACCCATGCTTTTGGTGTCATATCTAAAAAAATCATTGTCAAATGCATTGTCATAAGATTTTCCCCTATGTTTTCTTCCAAGGCTTTTATAGTATTAGCTGTTCTACAGTTTTAGCTGTTTAACTGTCTTTGATCCATTTTGAGTTAATTTTTGCATATGGTGTAAGGTAAGGGTCCCACTACATTCTTTTGCATGTGGATATCCAGTTTTCCCAGTATCATTTGTTGAAGAGACTGTCCTTTCCCTGTTGAAGGGTCTTGGACTTGTCAAAAATCATCTCAAGCTTTTAACCACAGAAGGATATTCTTGTCTTTCTTCCCAGGCAAAGCCATATATTTGAAGAAATGACACTATAATTATCAGTATTTATGGATGCTCAAGTAACTATGACACAAGGCGTACATGGAGAAATAAGATATGGACTCTGGTCCTGAAACTCTCAATTTGTTGGGGAAGATAGAATATCTCATTAGAAGACAACTACAAATACAGGATAGCACATGCTAATTTTAAAATAAATGGCACAGAAATTACATGTCTTGAGAGTTCAGAGGTTGTGGTTTTAGGAATGGATTTTGAATGTGAAGTTACCAGTATATACACAAATGTTCATAGCAGCATTTTTCATATCAACCAATGAAAATAGAAACAATGCAAATGTCCATCAGCTGATGGATAAACAATATGTGGATATATATACACACACAATGAAATAGTATTCAGCAATTAAAAGAAAGAAAGTACTGACACATGGTGTAACATGGATAAACCTTAATAACATTATTCTAAGTGGAAGAAACCAGTCACAATGGACCACATATTGTGTTATTCCATTTTTATGAAATGTCAAGAATAGGGAAATCCATACAAACAAAGTAAATTACTGGTTACCTAGGTATGGAGGATAGTGGAGGAACAGAAGGGAGGAATGGAAAGTGACTGCTAATGGGCATGGCATTTGTTTTGGGGGTGATGAGAATATTCTGAAACTGATTATGATGGTGATTGTAGGTTGAATCGTGTGGTATGCAAATTGTATCCCAATAAAGATGTTATTTTAAAAATAAACACAAATAAAAAACCTCACCAACCCCATCTCTCTAGGAAAAAATACGAATTTTATTGTATGAGATCATATACATTTCAATAAAGCAGTTAATAAAAAAGAAAGAAAAGATAGCAATCAGTAATCCAGAAAGAACTATAGTCTGGGCCAGATGACCTGTTTCTCTTAGGTTTATATAATCCTATCAGAAACAGGGCAAAGGAGTGTGAATTTTTAATATCTGAGGCAATGAGTAATTATTGAAAGTTTTTGATTAAGGTAATGATATACTAAAACTGTGTTTTAGGAAGATTGATACTGGCAGCTCTCAGTAGGCTGGACTGGAATGGAGAGGGACTAGAAGAGGGAAGCCTGCTTGGGTGGCTGTTAAAATATTTTAGAACAGTAGTTTCCAAATTCTGTCCAACAGTGTCCGTATCACCTAGGAACTTGTTAGAAATGCAAATTCTTGGTTCCCACCTCCGAGCTAGAATCAGAAACTCTAGATTAGGGTCCAGCAATCTGTGTTTTAATAAATCCTCCTGGTGATTCTGATGCAGGAAAATACTGAGAATATTTCTGCTCTAGGAGAAAAGTAATGGGTATCTGAAAGAAAGTGGTAATAATGTGAATGAAGAAAAGCTTATGATGTGTAGGTAATATATTTCCAGCCAGCTATTTGAAAATAAAGGCAAGAGGAAGGAAGGAAGCAAAGAAAATTCACAGATTTCCTTTGGTATCATTAACAGAAATAAGGAGGAGAGAAAGAGATGCAGGTATAGGAAGAAGACAAGGAGTTCAAATGTTTACATTCTGAGCTGATTTATGAAGTGGACACTGTTAATTGCCTATCCAAATTTATTTCCCTCACCTGCCCCATCCTCCTTCTTAGCCAAGTCCCTTTTTGTCCAAGTGTTCATCCTCTACGCAGCCGTGTGCTCAAGGGAGTCTAGGTCCCTCCTAAGACCTAAAAGGCCTAATTGATTGACCTAATAGTCATGGTCATCTTAATTAGATTAGGCATAAGCATGTGCCATAATTCTGGCCAGTGAGCAATGAAGGGAAATCTGTGGGGGGTCTGAGATAGGAGGAGTTTTTGTCAAAAGGACTTAAAGCAGGGTCATTCCTTTTTCCCTGCCTCTGGGTTATAACACTGAGGTGCAACTCGTGACTGTGAGGGTACTATTTAACAGTGATCTGGAAGTTCTAAACAGTTCAAAATTCCAAGGAATAAAAGGAACATTTTGAGTGCTTAGTTAGTGTTAGGCATGCTTCAGGTACTTTACACATGTGATTATGTTATTAAAATGTAAATTAGGGTTTCCCTGGTGGCGCAGTGGTTGAGAGTCCGCCTGCTGATGCAGGGGACACAAGTTCATGTCCCGGTCCGGGAAGATCCCACATGCCGCGGAGCAGCTGAGCCCGTGAGCCATGGCCGCTGAGCCTGCGCGTCCGGAGCCTGTGCTCTGCGACGGGTGAGGCCACAACAGTGAGAGGCCCGAGTACTGCAAAAAAAAAAAAAAAAAATGAAAATTAACTTTTAATCTTATAATAGCCTCATTTTGCAGATGAGGAAACTGAAACATGGCAAATTAAGTAACTTGCCCAACACAAAGTTAAATACTAGGAAGTGAAAAAGACAGGATTCCCATAGGTCTTTGACTCCAGAGCCTATACCCTTAACTTCAATGTTTAAATTACAGTGATCAGAAAACAAGGGACAAGATTATAAATCTTTGTACATGCTCTGACTGTTTACAAAAGTAAGAAAAAGTATCAATTGAAAATATTTTAGAAATATTGAATTCAGTACATGTAAAAAATTAATTAGTGTAAATCTCAACTAAATAGAACTGGGAGATCAGAATAGGGAACTCTCACACCCTGCAATGATAACAGAACCCAACAGGAAGGAGAAAGACTCCTTTTTTTTCCCGGCAAGGACTCAGCCAGTGAAAAGCTATGGACTCTCTGTTTACTACAACCCTCCCAAATCCTTTTGCATCCTATAAAAGTGTTCTCCTTCCCTTGCCATGAGGGGGACTGCATATGGTTGCAGATCCCAAATTGCAATCCTCTGCTGATCCCAAATAAACCCATCTTTGCTGAAGAGATACCTGGCAGAATACTTGTTTTAGGTCAACATTTTGGTGGCCCATATAGGGACCAGAGAAGACCCCAGAAGACTCTGGGGCTGGTGAGCAAACAGGTGCAGTTCCTACAAATTGAGCCCATTGTACTCACTGCTTTTCTCACCGACCCTGAAGCTTGGAGGTACATCTTTCTCCAGGATCCAAGCTCACACCCTTTTTGCATTTTGAAGGTCTCCAGGTTTTTAAGGTTTTTTTCTTCCAAGTTAAGTCCTGGTTCTGTATTCGAGTACTTGTTTGTCACTTCGTTCTGATTTTTAGGTCAGACTGTTTGAATCAAAGGTGGCTGACAATGCCTTCAGCCCATTCCTTTGGAAACAGGGGCTGCTTCATGGAAACTGTGCCAGGTTTTTCAGCTGGAAACTGGCTTTAAAAAGCCTTTGGTCTGGCTCCTCCAGGACCAAGCTGTTTCCTTAGAATTGACTGTGATTAACTTGCAAACAGTTTGAACTGAGCTGTTTGAACTGTAAGGTGTTTGAGCTGTTTTAAAATTATTCTTTAGGGACTTCCCTGGTGGTGCAGTGGATAAGACTCCACATTCCCAATGCAGGGGGCCCAGGTTCAATCCCTGTTCAGGGAACTAGATCCTGCATGCACACTGCAAGTAAGGAGCTGGTGAGCTGCAACTAAAGAGCCCACCTGCCACAACTAAGACCTGACACAACCAAATAAATAATAAAAAAATTTTTAATAAATTAAAAAATAAATAAAATCATTCTTTAGATAAAAACCTCTGAGAATTGAAATCCAAGTTATCTAAATATTTTGAGGGTGCTCCCTCCACAGGTTTCCAGCTGATTTTACGTTTAAGAACAATGGTCCTTGCCATGCTCATTTCTAACTAAATGGACTGACCTGACCAAAGGCAATTTAGAATATCAATGGCCATTATGGGGAGCTCTTGAAATTCTCAAACTTAATTTCCTTAATACCAACTTTAATTAAAATATCTCAAAAATTTCAAGAACTGAGTGGAATGGTTATTTCATCTGGTATTTTGAGGTTTCCCAACATTATCAAGAGTCTAAATTTGCCTCTGTAAAATAAAATTTTAAGATGAAATAAGGCAAACAATTAAAGACAAAATGACTCCCAAAGCTTCAGGCTCTTCTTCCTTGGCTTCTTTATTTCAGGCTCTGCCTCCAGTGCCATTTTGTCTCTCTCCTTCTGCTCCACCTCTGGTGCCATCTTCCCACTTCCTTTCTATGCCGCCTATACCTCCTCTATACCCTCAAATTCCCCCACACAAATTCTGTCACCAAACTTCCTCTTTTCTCTGAAACTTTTCCGACTCCCTTTTCCTCTGAACTTGTCAGAACCTATCCCTTTAAAATTAAGCCTTCTGAGGATCCAAATGCCAAATCCTTCATTTCTTGTATTCCCTAGACTAAAACTGAACTGCAAGCTATAGTCAAATATTTTCCCAAAGTAACTGAAGATCCTCACAGATTTGCTGAGGATTTTAATATTGTCATTCAAACTTATTGACCTGGTTTTTCTGACATATATCAGCTAGTTCATATGCTTATTGGTGAAGGACAGGCCCAGCAATTAGATGAAAACTGCTAATTGGGAAAATCCTGAAAGCTCTCTAGAATTACAACCAGGAGACCAGTCTGCTAACTTACTATATAATCAGGTTTGGGCAATTGCTAGGCAACTTCACCAAGCAGTTCCTAGAACTTTTCCAAAGCCCATTGATTGGAACAAAATTCAGGCTTGCGCACAAAAGTCTGATGAATCTGTTCATGTCTGTTACAATTGATTTCATATTATTTTTGAAAATCCGGTCTTCCATCAGATGTTGATTCCACCTGGGTAGCTTTTAATTCTATGTTTATTAATTGGCCAAACCAGGACCTTTCCCTCTAGTAAAAAGGACCAGGATGGAATGGAAAACTATATCCACTCCATATTTAGTTAATCTGTCAAATCAGCTTTCTCACACTCTAGATGAGTCACCTGAAAGGAAGACCACCAAAAATCTTAATCTTCAACTGCAGCAAATGAATGCTTCTAAATGAAACCAAAACCCTCCTAGTTTCTGCTATTATTGTAAGGAGCAAGGACATTGGAAAAGAGAGTGTTACAAATGTAAGCACTTTAAGTGTCTTCAGTCCTCTAATCAGCCTTTCCAACATACTCCCAATTCTCAATGACAGGGTTCTGAGGAACTACAAGGGTTCTTCCCAATTCTCCCTTTTAATTAGCTTGGAGAAATGTTTCTCCAGATTGGGGATTAATCTCTTTCAGTTCTAACTGACACTGGAGCCACACTCTTGATGCTTGACCCCACTGCTATAAAACAGCCCCTGCCTCAGAGTACTAAAACAGTTCAAATAGTGGGGATCACTAATGAACCTCAAGAGGTACCTGTCTCTGAACCTGTTCCCATTTGTTTAGGCCTTTTGAGACATACACACCCTTTTCTCCTAATTTCTCCACCCTTACCCATTTATTAGACTTGAGACTTCTTAGAGAAATATAGTGCCAGAATTTCTCTCTCCCAAAAGTGTGAAATCATTCTAGAATTTGACAGTAGTTATCAAAATAGCCCACCAGGTGAATTAAATGATCCCTTGACATTTTTAATTTGTTCTATCTCTGACAGTACTAGAACAGATTCTGGAAGCACCTTCCTAATGGACAAAATTTCCAGCTGATGTTGGCAGAATTCATAGCTCACTTCCCATCCCCATTCAAATAGATCCCTCAAAACCTCTTCACAGAATTAATTAATACTCTGTGTGTAAAGGAACCCTTCAAGGCATACAGCCAATAATAGAAGATTTTAAGGCTCACAGCCTCATTATCCCTTGTACTAGCCACTGTAACAACTCCCAATTTACCAGTGAGAAAACCTAAGGGCTGAGGGTACAGGTTTGTCCAGGACCTCCAAGCAATAAACAGCATCATTATCAACACCCTGTTTTTCACAGCCTCGATACTGTTACTAACTTGCATTCCCACGGGATGTAAATTCTCTGCTGTAATTGGTTTATGCAGTGCATTCTTTAGTATTTCAGTTGATGAAGCTAGCCAATATCTTTTTGCCTTTGCTTGGGAAGAAAAACAATTCACTTGGACAGTGATGACTCAGGGTTTTACTGAGAATACTTATGTCTCGAAGATCATGAAGGCTGATTTGGATATACAAAGTTCCCTAGAGGCCCTACTTTGTTGCAGTATGTGGATAATTTGCTCTCCTTCTCAAGCCTCCTCACAGGAAGGCAGCATTCATTTACTAAAATTTTTTTTTTTTTTTTTTTTTTTTTTTTTGGTTTTG